>NW_003303581.1:157892-164143 GCF_000142945.1 Phytophthora infestans T30-4 | reverse complement strand
AGCTTCTCTTACACCTTCACTAGCAGCTTCAAGCTCTGATTCTGCTTTGTTAATACTTATACAATCTTGCTTAATACTTTTCCACGTGATGCAAGCGCCAGCTAGTAATGATACATATCCTGTAATAGACTTTCTTTCTTCATTAGCATTCGCGAAGCTCGCGTCTGTGTATAGCTCTACCTTTATAGTACAACTTCCATTGTACTCTAAGCCATACTGCGACGTTCCTTTCAAGTACTTTAGTACACGCTGGGCCGCCTTCCAGTGGGTCTTATTATAGCAAAATAGATATTTACTAAGCTTTCTAACAGCGTTGGCAATATCAGGCCTAGTGCCTCGTACTAAATACATTAATGACCCGACTAGACCCTTATAGGCAAACGCTATCTGCTCTGGTGTTAGAGCCATTTCCTTTGCTAGTACTACACTTTTAGCTTGTGGTGTTGGGGCTGTAGTACAGTCTCGCATCGGATACTTATGCAAAAGATCATTGATATATTTCTTTTGAGACAAACGTAATGCTTTCTTTTCTAGACCCTTTTAATCTCCATTTTCAGCAAATAGTGCAACTCCCCTAAATCTTTTATTGTAAACTTTGCTGACAGTATAACTTTAAGGTCATTAATAGAGCTCAGATTTGAGCCTGCAATTGTTAGGTCGTCAAAATACACGCACACAATAAGTACGTGTTGGACCGATTTATCCTCCCTACAAGCAATGCTCTTTCGTGCATCTAAAAAATCCTAAATTCTTAAGGAATTCATGGATAACTCCATACCAAATTATAGGGGCCTGATTTAGGCCGTACTGTACAAACTTTTGAGCAGCTTACACACAAGGTTTCTGTTGCCTTCACGAGATCCTAGCGGTTGCCTCATGTATATACTCTCACTTAAACCACCGTTTAGAAATGCAGATGATACACCCATTTGATGTAAATACAGTCCTAGAATAGTACCCAATGCGAGCAGAAGCCGCAGAGATTCATATCGAGCTACAGGAGCAAATACCCATTTATAATCAATACCATACATTTGGGTATTCCCTTGAACTACAAGCCGAGCTTTTAAGCGGTCTACAGTCCCATCAGCATTGTATTTAATATCAAAGAGCCAATGGCAGCCAAGTGACCTTCGTCCTTTTGGAAAAGGTACTACCTCCCATGTCTTGTTACCTAAAAGTGCATCATACTCAGCTTTAATAGAACACTCCCATTGCTTAGTATGTGGGTTAAATCGAGCCTCTTTTATCGATTTCGGAATTTGTATCTTAGGCATGTTAGCCGTTGCAGCATGTAGCTGTGTGACATAATCTCTGAGCCGAACGTTCGGTATCTTTTAGCGTTTTGACCTACGTATGTCATTTTGTGACCTTTTTTGTACTCCCACTGTTTGGGATCTCGGTGGTCGTGAACTTCCGGACTCAACAGGCTTTGCCGCTACAACTTCGATATCACTTCTAGATCGCTTTTCTAAATTGTGAATAATATTTTCTTCTTTTGTAATATTACTACTATCCTCAGTAGGAAATGATCGCTTAATCATAGCATCTGTACCAGTAGGAGAGAACTTAACATCTCGAGCTACTATGCATTTCTTAGTCTGTACATCTAACAGCCTGTATCCCTCATTATTAGGAGAAAGTCCTAAACGTTTGCATATATGGCTCTTTCACTTAGCTTTGGGTCCTTTCGTTTAGATTTGGGGACATGTGCATAACATGTAGAGCCCCAGATTCTTAATGCTAAAGCATTTGGTTTATTACGGTGCAGTAGCTCATAAAGGGTCTCCATCCCAAGTCTAGCCATAGGTAGATGGTTAGTGATGTTCACAATGTATAATAAGGCCTCCGGCCACCACTTAGCAGCCATATTGGCACCCATTAATGCACAGCGGACCCCGGTCATCATGGTCTGGTGAGACCTCTCTGCACTACCGTTTTCTTCTTGAGATTCTACATTTGAACTCTGAAATACTAATCCGAGTTTTAAACACAGTTTAGATACCTTTTCATTTATAAATTCTGAGCGTCCGTCAGTCCTAATTAGTCGTACCTGAAAAGACGGAAATTGGACTGACAATTGTTTTAACCCCCCCCCGTTACTACAGTGTTGGAAAAACCACTGGTTGCAAAAACCGGAACGACCAATGCACCAGGTGTTTTGGTTCTACAACCAGGTTTTTCATGGTTCTTTGGTTTTATGTGAATCTGGTGTGAATGGTTGAAAGCTCAAAAGAGAAGAATATCGCTCCAGACAAACGGAGTGTAAGTTTGGCTTTGCTTCTTGTGATGTAGAGCTGTACAAGGAGGGACCACCAGGCGGAAGATCCGTCAATCCCTTCGCTGCTGAAGTGGGGCTGAAGCTGCCATCATTCGTCGGTACGACAGCGTAAGAATGTGCAATATTTGCTGTTTTTTTTCATTTCGTGTAACGCTATGCATAACCTTGAAGCCTAGAAATGTACTGGCAAGTGTACACTAGCTGCTTAATACTCAGATGGACCGTGCATTCCTGCAAGGAAGTCGCCAACATGACGTCGCTTGAGACTCGGCAGTCTACTGTGAAGGATATGACTACGACTGCGTCTACCGTCGGGTCTGGGTTGTGCACAGACGATGGTGTTGCTGAGCCTGGACTTCATGGAGGTCCTGCGAGACTACTCGGTTCATATCTTCACTGAGCCTGTGCTCAAGCGGATTCTGTCGGATGGCTACGTGCAGCTCACAGCGTGCATGTTGGTGATTCGTGAGCAACATAAGAAGCGTTGGCGGTGGACGAGAAGCTAACGGGTGTTTATTGTGTAAGGATCGACGTGCGTCAAGACATCTGTTCTAAACATTAGTATAAGACAACCGTGTACGAGATGAAAAAATATATATGAGCAAAGCTGATCGTGGCTGTATCAAATCATGTCTTGCCACCTTTATCTGCTTTTACCGCTGATGTCGAAGTGGCTGCGGACTTGCGAAGTGCCAAACTGTATCACAAAATTCAAAATTGCTATAAGTTCTGTAATAACACACAGATAGCGGTTTGAACATACCTGGTTGAATCGGCGGTGAATCTGGTGTCTTTGACAGCTCCACCAAGGTAACCTTTTGACCTCGCAGCCCTAATAATTCCTTTTCTTGAGGAAAGAGTCTGTCGTTGTGATTTGAAAAAGGTCGTCTATCTGGGTCTGGGATCGGCGCGGACGACTGTACTTTAATCGCCTCTAATACGGTGGCAAAATTGGTCTCTTCGGCGGTGGAAGTTACGTCAGCAGGTTGCAGGGATCCAGCGTAGTCTGGCGCGCTGCCCTCACGAGTAATCGGTGGATCATCGTCACCTTCTAGTTCACATAGCACTGACCTCCAGTACTCAAAAGCAGTATCCGGCCCGACGACATTTTCAACTCCGGCATCTTCTTCGGGCTCGCAGCATTCAAAACGATCATCGCGATCTCGAAGTCGCGTGCGCTCCGTTGGGTCGATGGGTCGGGTAGCTTTGTTGCTCTGAGAAGCGTCGCGCTCGGCATCAAATTCTCGTACCTTCTTGCGAACTAGGCAAGCTTTCTTGCCTTTTCTGGGGACATTTTGTTCCTCTTGGCGGTGTGAATTAAGGCCAATTCGCTAAAGTAGCGCTCACACGTTGCTGTGTTGACAGCAATAGACAGGATTCCGATTGCAAGATCTGGTAACTTGCTTCCAGGCATCTCAGAGCGCATACATTTCCAGTAAGAATGAATCGAGCTAAAGTCCGCGAACGATAGCAAAGTATCTTCCTCATCCACGATCCACTTGTGCAAGTCTTCATACAGTCTAGACGTGTCCTTGCCGAGATTAAAGCGCCTAAAATAGTACACCCCCACGCGACACAGGGAGCCAACTGAAGTCAGCGGTGTCTTGTCCAGAAGTTTCTTGCCAGCTTGCTTATGTGCGGGGTGCAAAACGAGTGCCAGAATCATAAGCGGCTGCTCGCACTGGTGCCATCGCTTTTCCACTTCGCGAATAAGATTTTGGCTACCGTACCGGTGCTTTGCAAACCCAGCATAGATATCAAGATAGCACACTACGACGTCTGCCATGGTGTTTTCGTCACGCTGAAGCTTTAAAGAAGCATAGGCGAGAGGACGCACAACCTCTTCGGCGTCTGCAAGCGAGGCCCAGAATGTCCGATCAGCATACACTCGTAAAGCAGCTGGATAGTCACCAGCGTCTCTGAACTTCACCTCTAGCATCTCCAGCGCACTGCGAACCCTCAGGAGCGACGCGAAGCATCCGTGCATGCTATTCCATCTCGTTTCGCACAGCTGCTTCATGTGTAGCTTGTAGCCGTAGGTATCTCTCATACACACGTTGGCTTCGACTAGCCACTTGGCCGACGAGGCATTCAGGGCGTTGACAGCATCCGACGCCTGCTTGGTGACTTGGGCGTAGTCAGACTTGAGTACGGCCTTCACCAGATTATTCAAATCGTGCGCAAAACAGATTACGAAAGCAATGTTAGGCCAACGGATGCTCAATATTCTCCGAGCTCGACCGCACTGTCCCGCATTATCAGTAACCACAGCTCCAATTCTCCAACCGTCCTTCTGCATGCTGAGCATCACCCCCTCCATTTGCTCGGCGATGGCGACACCATCATGCCGAGAACCGGTGGCAAAAAGACCGTAGACTAATACAAAGCCGAACAAAGCCAGCTGGCACCCTAGTAGGTGTGCACGTGCGATGTTCTGCCATACATCAGACAAAAAGTTAACGCGACCACCAGTGTTGTCTTGGGACTTTCTAAGTGTTGAATTCTCATGGGTTTCACAAGCCAATGCGTATTCATCAAGAATTGGCCCACCTAATGTCTTGCGCCGTGGGAGGGGATCGACACTACCACTCATTTTGTTTGCTTGACGAAGAAGACGAGCCGTTGACTGGCGCTCAATGAAACTGTCGGGCAAGTTGTTGTCTGCTTGGAATTCAAGAAGTAGACGCTGCAAAACTTTAGTATCGTCCTCTTGTGATATTCCAGCATAAAATTCGTCAATCCGTTTCTGTCGTTTTGGATTTAGCTGCTGAATTAACGCGTCGTAATCGGAGGCTAAGCGCTGCGCTGTTGCCACGCTGCCATCGTCGCCTGCTTCATGATCGGATCGATTCGAAGCCAAAGCGGCAGTGCTAGTAGCTTTCACGAAACCAATAAATCCAGTACAGCGCTTTAGATGGCTCTTGAAGTTCTCGATCCTTCCTTTTATTCTTCTCGGTTCAGGTAGACTGTACGTCCCATCCGGCTGCCTGGAGTCCTTGTATTCTTGGTCACAATGCTTGCAAACGTGCCACGAGCGGCCGTTCCCGCAATCAACTTCAAGATTTACAAACTCCAAGCGCTCTTCACTCGCGGGATGCCCCATACGCGGCAGGTGTTCTGTTTCAGCTCTCACGCAGATCGTCAGTTTATTTGGAGAGGAGAGGGTATCTATTAAGACTGAGAAAAGAGCGTTCGTGCGGTGAGTGTGGATTGTGCTAAAATACCATCATCAAGATCAGTCGGTCTCCCTCGATACTAGTACTACTACCGGCCATCGTGCGCTTTTGTCAACTCTCAACCTGGTCGGTTCAAAAACCAGTCCTCGACCAGGTGGCCCATGGTGGAACTGGTTTTTTGACCTGGTTGAACCATGGTTTTTGTAAAACCAGTAAAACCAAAAACCAAAAACCATCCAACACTGGTTACTACGGCTTGATAAGGAAGCTTGTCTCAAAAACCCACATGTTTGATATTAAGCATGTGGGAAATGTGGGAAAAGGTCCATTTGTATTTCTTACGACCTTGTTGCACAGGGTTGGGTAGATTTCGTCCGATAGAAAGTTCTGTGGATACACTACTTTGGGACATGCCTGGTTCGTGTTTGTGGCTGCCATTCACTCATTCTCGAACTCGCCGCTGTCATACGCAAGCCACTAAGCCGCAACAAAAATGGCTACACCGCGTCGCGTTACGCGCCGCGACGCAGAGGTTTTCATGCGACGCCTGAGCGGCTACGACGGCGAGAAGAGGGGTCGCCTAGTGCGTGAACACCGCGACTACATCGCAGGAGCACGAGACCGAGATGCAGACTTCGGGGACGACGACGGAGCCTCATTGCCAGCACCGCCGCCGCCGCCTACAACCGGTAGACGCCCACGCATGATTGTCCCAAGTCAGTGCCTCGGGCCTCCGCACAAATTGTTGTCTTCAAGTCGGTCCCGCAGCTCAGCGCTTTGGTTTGGCTCGACAA
>NW_003303581.1:142265-155393 GCF_000142945.1 Phytophthora infestans T30-4 | reverse complement strand
GTTCCAGCGCTAAAGTCAACTCCAGATACTTCCCATTTCCAACTTCCGAGTAGGCGAATGGTCAAGCGTTAATATTGTGGCAAGCGCTCAGGATAAATGCTTCGACACCTTCGTGATTCTGGCGGTACTCCACAAATTTATTGTACTCATATAGAACGCCGTTCAGTCGGCCAGCCATAGCAGTAAAACGCTTCTCTTTGAGAAGTATCCCCTTGGATAGCTGATTTAACGATGCTCGATCATACTCAACGATCTCTGCCATCGTGTTTGGCAAATCTCCATCGGAAATTAGCGCAGCGACGCCTGAGTGAGGTGTTGTAAAGTTATGCTCTTGTTTTACTCACGATTTCACAATCCATCGCCCGAGCAAATTGGGCATCAAAAAGCGAATTTTCATCCTTGCGTTTCAGTGTGACTAAACCGAACTATTTCAATTCCGTTTGCAAATCCCAGGGGGTGGGGGGGGGCACAACAGGAATAAAAAAAGTTCTGGTAACTTGACGCGTTGTCGCTCTGCTCCACAATTCGATTGATATGCGGTAAATCGCGCTTGATATCAATCAACACGGCTTTAACCAATGCTGCCACTGCTTCCTTTTATTGTCGATAATTTAGCCCAGATATGTAATTGTAGTTGACTTTTGTTTCTGAGATTTCACTAGATGAGTTGGAATTAGAACTAGAAGCAGACCAAAAGTGAACCATTGTTCCATGCTAAGTCTTTCCACGCTTACCAAAATGTTCCACTACTGTTTTTTACGGTAGTAGAATGGGTCAATTTTTATCGTAAAGTCGATAGTAAGAAATACGTTATTTAGCGCACCACCTTGTGCTGCTCGCGCACTCATGTTGTCCAGAATTTTTGAAAGCGAGTGATGCTGGTGTACCAAGCAAAGTCGATGACCAATGAATAGCTCATTCTTTTCGAAGCAATTGTGAAATACTGAAATCACACGTGCGCCAGCATCCTCTCTGTACTTCACCTTCTCAGCGATGTGAGATACAGACAACGACGGTGAAATCCGCCATACCATACAAATCCGCCACGAACACTTGAAGTTCAAAATAAAAGATTTGAGCAAGTTTTTATTTTAGCCAATGAACGAGTAAATGGAATTGACTGGTTCCTACGGGCAGCATTACATGTACAGTTAAAAACTTTATCACTTTGGAAATGGCGCCCCAGCGCTCCTATACAATTCTAACCAAGCGCGAAGCAATCGCGACTGCTGAGGCGTTAGGAAGCTGCCAAGCCGCATCAAAGAGACTAAATATCCCTCGGACGACTCTTCGCGACTGGCTAGACGATAAGGAGAACATTCAAGACTTTGCAGGTGCTCAAACCAGCAAAACCTTGAAGGGCCAGGGCGCAGCGCCGTTAATATCCTTCTCACACGATTTGGTAACCTTTATGAAGGATGTGCGGCGAGAAGAAGGGGTAAACCGTCTTGTCGTTAGTTTATTTTACATTGTGACCTAAAACCGCTAGTTTTTTAGTATTTATGTACAGGTTTAATGATTCAATATTTCAAAGAGCAGCAACCGCGATGGCTTCGAACGTATCTTGCTGGTAAGGAAAGCGATGAGAAGGGTCTAAGTGCGTTAATGAGACTATGTCAGCGGTTTGCAGCACGGTAATGTCTTTTAATTTTGTTGGTTTTATAAAATTACTTTCTTTAATAGTGTGAAAGTCATGGATTTACAGTGCAAAAGCCACAGTTCGCAAAAAAGAATCAAGCCGAAATGATCGAAACGCATTGGCAGTTTGCCGTGAAGTTTTGGGATGAATATGGGTCATTTCCTCTAGACGCAATCTACAACGTCGATGAAACAGCAGTGTATTTCGATATGCCACCTTTAAAAATTTGGGCTTTGAAAGGTCGGAAAGGATCAGCCAAGGTCAAGCGGACCCAAAAACACTCCGGGCGATTGACTGCTGTTATAACAGCTCGTGCTGACGGTTCGTATTTTTTTTTATTTTTTTGCATTATTTTTTGTTTTACTAAATATAATAAATGTTTAAAGGAAAGAAACTTCCGATTCTTTTTATTTTACGTGCGAAGCCAGGTGGATCTATCGAAAAAGAGGAGCTACCAACATATCCGGTTGGTCATGTATACTCAGTGCAGCAGAACGGTTGGATGGATGCCAAAGTGTGGGCGATATATGTACGAGAGCTGCTCAAGTTCGAGATCGAGGCACCATCAGTGCTTATACTTGATAACTTCGACGCACATGTCTCAGCAGAAGGACTTAATGTTGTTGCCGAGACAACGTCGGCACTGGTTTGCCAACTACCGCCCAACAGTACAGCAATCTGCCAGCCACTAGACGTTGGGGTCATGGGACCTTTAAAAAAGAAAATTACGGGAATGTGGCTGTCAGACATCAGCGCGGAGACGAGCTTTGTGGCTGAAACTACTGAAGACTCGGCAAATGACGCGGCATCTGTATATTGTAGCAAGTGTGGACGGCTGGAATCGTGCACGTGCTGGGAGGAGTGCATCTGCTGGGACGAGTGCATGTGCGATGGAGAGTGCTGGTGCCTGCAGGAGTGCGTCTGCGTGACACCAAACGAAGACGATAACGGAGCGAGCGAATCGAATACTGCGAGCACGGACAACGAGGTCATGGATGAATCTAAGGCAGAGAACAAGGCGGCCAAAAGACGTCTTGCTACAATACAACGGACGATCGAGGCTTGGGGGGAGCTTTCAGAAGAAGTCGTAGCGAAAAGCTTCCGGAAAGCTATTCCGATGTGCCCGATAGTTGAAATATAATCGCATTTTTTCTACTTTGCTTTTGCTAATTAATTCGTTTTATCTACCAATAAAATTGTGCGACGGATTTTCCTGTCGAGAAAACAAAAAAAGAACTACTATGGAGGATGGCGCTCAGAGGGTGGCGGATTTCACCGTCGTTGTCTGTAGGAGTGCGTGCGTACCCAAACTAGGTCAACAACACACCGTTTTTTGTGTTTCTCGTGCTTATGGGGTGATGGTAATCTAAAGTTGGCTTCGTGTCGTGGGCAGCTGTCAACAGTTGAAACTGCATGGTCTTCTCAGAAACTCGGTGCTGATTCGAAACTCCCGTATGTTAACAATTCCATAGAATATTTAAGCAACGAGTCAGTTCCGCGTTTTCATCAAGAGTCAAATCGGAGATAATTCGTTTCAATATGTGCATGCTAGCATTGACTAATAATAGTCCGGAAACATAATCAACAGCAGTTCGCAAGTCGGTTTTTCATGGGTTACAGCACGACACAGCCTGTAAAACGTTCGTCGAGATATCTGAGAGAAGTCGAATCGCTCGCAGTAGTGGTCGTACATGATGCTGATTGTTTTTTTTTTTAAATGGCTAGTACAATGTAATATCTGCCGTTAAGAACAGCTCGTTTTTGATAGAGCTCACGAGTCTTGGGCAACGTTAGGCTTGTACGGAGCTGAAGGGAAGAGGCACCACTAGGGGAGAAGACCGAAGCGAAAACACTTGAGGGGAATAAGGAAGATTCCGAAGTGATTGTTTGATCTGAGCTTACACTGTCCTCACTACCTAAATAATCCAATCATTTGGTGAATCCCATCACCAACCCTCTGCACTCGCCCATTCATCCTACTCCTCTAATCATCGGGGGATAGTGCTGGACCGGTTTGGGTTACCGGTTTATGGGTACTTTCTGTCTGACCTCAATAGTTTTGTTCTCCAAGAAAGATATGCTACATTTGCGTGAGAGAGAATTAAATCGTATCGCACGATCAACGACTGTTCGGTTAAATCGTGCACGAGACCATCCTTTCTTGTCAAACCCTCCTTTTAGCAGTTTATCCAAATCTTGGATGCCGGATCTGTAGGCATCTTTGCCAAGAAGAAATCGTGGATACGGTTAGTGATGGGGACGTAAACAGTGTTAACGTCAAGTTTTCGAGGTTCCCGCTCCCGTCCAAAAGTTCCCGTTAGTGTTTTCTGTGACGTAAAGCTGGCATCCAAAAAGAATTTATTGATATAGATTTTATTATGTTTTGCAGGATCAACGGTACTCTTGTGTCGCAGCTACCTTGTGATCGTGCTGCAGTTCTGATGATCCTGTCGTCACCGGCATGCAGCATATAAGACAGTGGGCATGCGGAACTTCCGTGACGATAAACATCTTTTCCATGCTAAACAACTGGCCGCAGCCGGATGGCACGTGGCCATACACAGGCTGTGTAACACAGCTCGACCAGCAAGGGCAAGAGCCGCGACATCACGAGTCAGCCGATCCTGCCAGCTACCTGAAGAGCAATTACACCGTGACTACGAAACCTGGGTCGACGGAAGAATGCCCAGCACTGACTTCCCCACGTGGATCCTACATTCTTGCCAAGCTGAAAAGTTTACTGACAGATGGCACGGTCAAGACTCTGGGTACGGAGTACAGCGTAACGGAGCGTACATCCGCTTTCGACATCTACTCATTCGCCTTCCAGACACAAAGTACATCGACCTGCTCTATAATTTGTTGCAGACGCACAGCTCATCAGTGTGCGTGTTCATTGCGCGGTAAGCCAGCGGATGCAACGGTGTGGATAAGCGCACGGGGGTTGAGATCTTCCTAAACGGCTTCACCAAGACCGCACGGCTAACCAAGACTTCAAAGTTTGGCTACTGCGTGTCCACGAAACCTGATAGCATCACGTAGTACGTTCTGGACTCGTGTAAGACCTTGGGCGATGAGGAACTCGACAACTGATCGGCAAGAAGCTGTCCGATGCTTCTAGTGCCTGAACATGTCTGCTATCGGCCCTGTGGGCTGTATAGTGTGCAGAGCGCGAAAGATGCGGAAGCTCGTGTATCAACATCTAAACCAACGGGAGTGGGTCAAAACGTGAAATTGCTACGGGTTGAAGTGGCCCAGCATACACATTGTCACCTGTAGTCTCTTATCGCTATTATTCACAAGCGTCGAACGGCACAAATCGGCAAAATCGCTAAACGTGATGTTCTGTTGTGCTGTTTCGCAGTCTATAAACCTTCTATTAGATTCCGCCTCATTTGATCCCTCCTCCACCGAAATGCTATAAAGAAAAATCAGATCTCTGACGTTGGAGTTCGTTAGCCTGTTTCGCCGAGCTGTGATAACATTACCTGTCCACGAAAAGATGCGCTCCGATGACACTGAAGTTGCAACAATGCCGAAGAACTTCCTGGCAACTGGTGCCAGGAGCGGATAATCGCCGTAACCCTGTCGCCACCACACTAGCCGTTTTCCAGCTTCTTCTTGTTTTTTTTTGTTTCTTTTCCGCCTTCTTCTTTTCCTTTTGGACCAATACCATCTTATGCGCGGTAGACTTTTATTTGGATCATATTTCGATCATCACATAAATGGTCAGCTGATCAAATCCCTTGACCCTGTCGAAAGTTGATCAAATCCCTTGACCCTGACGAAAACTGATCAAATCTGAAGTGACTTGAAATTGTTTTCATGCACAAGTCCTTCTACATGCATTTCTAAATATACAGAAAATTGTATTACCTTTACTACTCTACGTAATCTACGCGTTCGTCGTTAAGGTGTCTGCACTTCCTCCAAGTTCCACAGGAACAAGGAGATCTAGTGGCTCAGGAGCTCGACGTTGCCGTTTCTTCGCTCGGGACTTTGACATATCCTCAATTCGGTTGACATAGCGTTTCGACAGAGCTTGGATTATGCCGACAAATGATGGTAGAGAAGGGTGTGGAGCTGTTAGCTCCGCGTTTATCTCGCGGTTAAAACGCTCTAAAGGATTATTAGTACGACTTACCATAGCAGCATCCACCTCATGAACATTCCAAACACTAGGTGTGTATGTCTTCAGCCACGTTGTACGAAAATACGACCAAAACCGCTTCCACAACACATCCGAATACCGAATGCTCTTAGCCACACACGTGTCTCTTATCTTGCCTTTCACAAATCTGATGCCTTCGTCTTTGATCTTCTCGTGCGGAATGACAGTCAGCATATCCAGACAGCCCTTACTCATTGCAATGATGACCTCACTTTCAGGGAGGCTTAGTGCCTTCATCTTCCTTCGGCAGGCCTGCTTAAAATGAAAGTAGCAGCCGACGATATCTGCATCTGGAAATTGAACTTGTGCTGCCTTTTGCAATCCAGCCTCAAAGTCACAGACTACCATGCTCGGCTCGATTTTGTCGTCTGCAGCGACATTGACAGCCTCCATCAAATGCCAGTACGTATCTTGGGTCTTTGACGTGCACAATGTATAAAATACAGGGACAAATAGGTCCGTTGCATTATCAAAAACCATCATTACCACGCACTGGTAGAATGGGCGCGGGACGCACCTGATGTCCCGTCGAGAAACAACGTAGTCTGTTTGTACTTCAGTAGCTTGATCAGATCAGGATGAGCCCAACCGACTAAGCGCTCTAGTGTTGTTCCATTCATATAGGACCCGTAAAATTGAAAGAATGGCTGTGTGGTCCCCGATACCAGTGACAGCGGCGGAACCTCCACAATACCATGCAAATCTGCGCCAAAGCGAGCACGTCTCGCTCGGTGAACTCGCTGGAGGACTTGCTCACGTGTAAGTCCGAATTGCACCAGTGATACTTCCTCAGGGTAGAAGTCGCTGCGAATCTGCTTCCAGATTCGTTCCGCCGTCAAGTCCATTCGAGTGATAGCCATCACATCAGTGGCCTCCTCCATGTCTTCGGTAACATCTACTCCAGGTAATTCCACTCTACGCCGGTCGCAAGAATGTTCACCAAGAAATTGGTACTCATTTGTCTTGATATCGTAATGTAACTTTGCCTTGCATTTTGTACTCCGGTAGGAACTACACCTGTACGAAATCTTAACCTCCGATGTATGGTAGCCTGTAAATGCGTGACCAGCTGCATGGACAACAGTGCGACGATGATGCTGAACACTGTTTGCTGGAACATGCAGTGGAATACCTTCAGCGGCTTCTTCGTCTGCAGGATGCCCAGTAGAAGGTGAATTTGATATGGCACACTGGTGATCGCCTTCTCTACTCAAAAAAGCTGGAGGTGATCCCCTTAAGCTGCCAGGCCAACGCTCGCTGCAGGCATCGCTAGAGCCTCGTTGAGGAGCTGGGCTTCTTCCCTGAGCTGCACGTTGTCGAGGACTGCAATCGCGCCGAGTGTAAGAACTACAGCGACGACTTGGGCTTCGGCGTCGACTCGACCAGCTCACGTAACTTGATCTTCTCCGACGACTCCGTCTCTGATCATGTCCAACGGTACGCTGAGGACTTCGGCTGTAGCGGCAATGCGAAGAGCGCCAAGACAAACTTGTGCCGCGCCAGCGACTTTCACGGGGTTGTACAGAAGAGATCTGGTGCCTTGGGCTATATCCTCGGAGAGACGTGCGCCGACGACTTGTACTGCGGTTGCCACCGCGAGTGCGCCGCCGACTTGGGCTTGGACTGCGACCGCGACCATATCTCCGCCGGCGACGTGGGCTTGAGCTGCGACCGCGACCACGACTATGACTGCGCCGACGACTTGGACTGTGCTCGCGACCGGACGAGTGACGACGACGTGAGCTGCGGCCACGACCAGCAGAGTCTTGATGGCGTGGACCGTTGCAGTGGTCGTCGACACGCCAACAGCTTGGACTGCGGCAGGAACGAGACTTACTCCAGCGACGTAACATACGTCGCGAAGCTGAGACGCTCTGAGAGATTGGGTTTCGCATGCGTTCGGGGCTGTGCCGAGATCTCGCAGTGGTCTGGTGCCTTGGACTGCACGGAGGCGAGCAGATAGTGGCCTCGTGAAGTGGTGAAGAAGGTGCTGGAGACGCTACAGCTTGCTGGTTTATGGTCGTACAGGAAGGGCGCTACTTATCTTCGTTGTCGGGAAAGTGTAAATGACGGAGGTGGTCGACCACACATATCCGTGCTTAAGATGGATATTTGATCAAATCACTTGACCAGGTACGAAATAGAAGGTTGACCGTTTTTGTGATGATCGAAATATGATCCAAATAAAATACTTCGAGCGCATCGCCTCACTCACCAGAAACGTTTTCCCTTCTGCCATTTCGTCTGCGCTAAACGGATATCCATGTGCAAACTGCGGATCCAGCAAGCAGCAGTACTTCACGTCGCTTGGTAGCTCACGGAATCGCTTTAGGAGCAGAAACAGAAAGAGACGGCGAACGAGATGCATTTTCTTCAGGACTGCCTTATAGTAAAGCTCGCCCTCATGAGCTTGGGAAACCTTGGCGAACACCATCTTGTTGGTCAGTCGCTTTTCAATTAATTGCACACACGGAAGAACCAGCGTTATCGTTGGGTAGGTTTCTCCTGATAGCACCTTCGTTACCAGCTCGAAGATCACGAGAAGCCTGTCGAGACACCGCAGGTAGAATCACATATCTCCTGTAGGTCGAGTAATTTTTGCATCACTAAATTCCTCCCTCCCTTTCGCTGCTATTAAGAACTCGAGAAAAGTTTGAATTGTTGGACGAAGTTCGGGAAGACGGCAAATCATATGGCGAGTACTTTTCCAGCGTGTGGCCACATCTGAAATCGAAGTAGTGAACAATCTTGCAAAAGCTTGATACATGCTTTCTTGTGGCGGCTACAGCTTGGCTCATATCATCCAGCGCCTGAGAAGCAGCACCCACACTAAGACAGCCGTTAACGAGACCTTCATCCAAAGAATCATCGGCTTCTACTATCACCAGCTCTGGATGCAGTGCTTCAAATGCAGCAGCATTACCCACCGCTTCTTCTGACGAAGCTAGCAGATCGCTCTCCATGAAGGCAATAGCTTCCAGCTCAACATCTGGCTCCTCAACTCAATGTTTTTCATTCTCATCTAGCTCAGCAAAATCATCTTCCTCAATATCGACCACATCCGTCACTTCGACACATGTGTTGGCAAGAGCCCCGATACGACCAGGTGCAACGTGTGCGCCACACACCCGACGTGCGCCACGCCCAGTCTACCACAGGCGTTAACTACATTCGACCCATTATTACGCACAAATTTGGCAACCCGAGATAGATCAAGGCCCCATTTGTGCACAAGCTCACAAACTTTGCTACCAATTCTATCTCCACTGTGCTTCCCTCGAAAGCTAACCACCTCCAGCGTATAACTCCGCAACTCAAAGTCGGCCGTTACAAAATGAATAGTAAGCGACATATAACTATCTGTTGTACGTGTCGTCCACAAATTCGTTGTGAGCGAGTAAAACTCTGCGCGCTCAGCAATATCTTTTTTTACAAGTAGCCCCATATATTGAGAGTGACCCTGCATCGCTCCGTAATTGTGCGACGGGAAGATATCTCGTAAATACCTTTGAAAGAATGAATGAAGGTCACAAAAACTCGAAGTTCCTTGTCTTCCGTGACGCTCAATGGACGCAGTCGCTTGACAATCCAATCAATAAAGGCTCGTGTAGCCGTTTCTTCTTCTGCTGGGTCGATCCGCTTTGCTCGTTTGATAGGGGAGAAAATCACTGCACCAGATGTCCGCTTACTTGTACCAGCAAGCGCGTTATCAACCCTTCTTGCAACCTCCTCTCGCCCTATCCTGACAAGCTCTACTGGGTGATTTTGGTTCATGTGCTTTCGGACGCTAGCACTACTGCCAGCTCTAAACTTAAACGTGATTCTACATTTCAGGCAATATGCCAATTCTGCATCCGATGATGCCCACTTGCTTTCCCAGCGGGCACCTGAGCACTTGGAGCCACGAGCATTATAAACGTTCAGTACGCTTCCTTGTGTACGCGAGGAATCTTGAAAAGAGGAGGAGAAGGTGACGGAGAAGGCGGGGTTGACGGTGTGTTATCTTCCATGGTGGTACACCCAGCAACACAGCGTACGGATAACACTTGACGACAAATTGAAGTCGTGTTCGCCAGCGCTGTAACGTAGAAATTCTCTCTTAGTAGGATGTCTTGACAGTATGTCTTCACAGTATGCTCTCGAGTCCTAGATCAGATGCGATCGACGCGGCGGAGGGGATGAGTTAGGCCCAGGACGGTGGACTCGACGAAAGCACTGTTCACAATGTCATCCAGGCTGCTGAAATTGAGTACTGAAGTCAGAAGGAAGACTCGTATGCAATACTTCTAGTGCCGGCATCAAATACTCGAGCTCGTGTCCGCCGGCCGCTGGCTTTTGTTTTTATCAAAACGAAGGAATTTGTTTAAATCACATGTTGACGTCTTGTTAACGTTAACTTCACGTAAGGGGTATTTTTGACTCGACCTGTTTACGTTTGTTTACGTCCCCATCACTAGATACGGTGCACCCTTTGAACTCGGATGGGTTCGCGAAAATAATCAACAGGGAATCACTCGCTTGGTGCGGTGCTCCAGTGATGTCCGATTAGTTGAAGGCAATCCATCGGCAATCACGCGAAAATCTTCGATGTTTCTTGTGCTGGCAACGAGTAAGCGCTATCATTTAAACCGCTCCTTGCAATTGAAAGTGCTGAGCGAAGCTCTCTCTGCTTCGTTTCCACAGAGCAATTCAGCAACAGACAGGACAATTGCTGATAAGCGGTGGACACGGTAGTCTTGGTCTTGCTCGTGATCATATCGTTCTTTCAGACGTCCCTAATAGCCCTTATTTTCACGCCCCCGATGATTTTGGATTTTTAGTCACTTGGTTTAGATATAGCAACGTCATAGCGTAACGTGTCGCGATATGCAGGTTGTATTCACCCAGCTGGTGATTCGTGTTCAATCAGAAGTCACTTCAAAGATGCCGCTCTGCGTGGACGGCCATCTTGACGTGGTTTCCGAATTTTGTGAAAAGGCTCCGTTGGACCTGCTTGCTCGACAGCATCACAAGCGTCTTGAACACCTTTACTACTATAGAGTTCATCATCCAAAAGCCGGCGCCGAGTTCTACCGTGCTCGACTTATGTTGGTGCCGGCATAGCTGCCCATAACGCCATATTGTTCATCTGTTCATCTGTTCATGATCGTCATCACGTCCTACAAGTATGATACTACTTCCACCGTGGCTGCCACTAGGTAGTTGAATGAGCTTCCTAGAAGCACCTCCACGTCGACGACGAAGTTTTATCTCTACAGGAATACCATCACAGTCACAACAACACTGAGAACAACGTTTCCATTCGAAACAACGAGCTACTTCACAGCTGCAAAGTATACTTGGCGGTAAAAACACCGGGGTGGCGTGGTCGCATAGATAACTCGCCCTACCAAAGCTCGATCCGGTTCCTCTGAGGTAAGCCACGTTGAGTAAGCTGCAAGTCTGTCGAGCTCGTGTTCCCCCAGTTCTCTTTCCGACTTTTAAGTCCCCATTTTGTGGCCCACACAAAGTTGCCTGGATCATATCACCCATACCTGTATCCTGTTCCTGTCGTACAGTACCGTTGCCCTAAGAAATCTCATAAAAAGACACAACCACGCAGGTTTTTCCTATCTAAACTTACGCACCCTTACTTCTGGCGATCAAGATCCAATTTTAAGCACAAATTTTAAATTTTAACATATCGGATCGATGTCGACATGTGTACCAAATTTCATAGCAGTAGCAGCTGTCCCCACCTGCGGCTTCTAACGGGCTTTGCGTGCTAAAATGAAAGTATCCAATTTAATCGGGACGGAGTAAGCTGTTTTATGAGGTTTTGGACGTCGGAATTTGAGCATCTCGAAGCCCTCCGACCAAAACCACCTAGCCGACCTAAAAGGTTTTGATAAAAGCAAGCACGCTTTGACACGAAAGGGGGTACCTGTTATGGAGGTAATGGAAGAATATCTAGTCTATTCGGACATCAGCTTTACGACATTTAAACATTGTATTAGTAGTCAGCCAATAGGATATGTTTAGAATTTAATTGTACCCAATCAAATCCATTAAAAAATTAATGTTTCAAACTCGGACAATACGGACATATTGTGTCCGAATATATTGTGAATATTTAATATTCTTCAGTAACTTCAAATCAAATGAATATCATTAAAATATCGTAAATACTCGGACAATTATCATATATGTCAGGGTCCTCAGAGGAGTCACTGTGAACCACTTAAACCCCGTCGATGTCGACGAAGGCTCTGATTCCTGGAAACTCCCAGCGAGCCCGCTTGACGGCGCTGAATGCGTTTGAACGATTTGCGGCGTCTGAGAACATGACCATGGAGACTATGTACAAGCTGATTGGTGACGATTCTGCAGGAGAAGTACTCTACCTTGTGTTGGACAAGTTTGGCGTCTTTCTTGCTTTTAAAGAAAGCTCGAAGGGGTCGTTGTTGTCTAAAAACTCCGTGGCCAGCTACTTTGGGAACGTAAAAAACCATCTTATAGAGCTTTATCCAGCTGTTGGGGCTGTGGCAGGTCGTCGATTGCAGAAAATAGCTTCTGTACTGGACAAGTACTGCTCGAAGAGGAGTACTGAATTTACCCCCCAAGCGCCCCCGTGCACCAAGAAAGACCTATGTCTTTTGACCACTGCAATACTGAGTGAGGCTACCCATGATGACGACTACAAGGACGCTGCACTTATGGATTTACTTTGGTATCTCCTTGGCCGGTCTTCAGATACGATGTCTTTACTCAAAAGTCAAATAGCAGTTTACCCTGGTAGGTGCTACCTCATAATTTGTTTTTACCATTGATTTTTGCTAATTTTATTTTATTTGGCAGGAGGATGTATCTACATCAATTTTAAGCGAATGAAGTCTGCTAGCTGTCAAGGTGCTTCACTTTTTCACGACCGTGCAAACTTTGCATCTTGCCCTATTCACACAGCTGCCGTGGCCACAATAATGCAATCTACTCCAAGCGAATATTTGCTTGACCACCTCCCTCGCGAACCGGAAGCCATCCATCAAATCCACCTGGGTGAGACGTCTTTAATTGAGCTCCTTGAAGCGAAGGTTGCCTCTGGAAGAGAAGGAGATGCTCTGAAGCCCCAGGCTGAGCAGCATCGTTCCACAGTTCCAGGAACCCACGCGTACGTTAGCCGATTGCTTCGAAAGTGGAGTACTTTTTGCACGAAAGATGGAGCCGCTTTGACGAAAGGGCTGTCATCCCATTCATTTCGGCGCGGCGCTACTCAAAGTGCAAATGGTAGCAGCAGCATTAGTACCCCTTGGATAACGGATAGGGGCGGTTGGAGTATGAC
>NW_003303581.1:133043-141960 GCF_000142945.1 Phytophthora infestans T30-4 | reverse complement strand
GGAACTGGTTCAGCACCAAACCAAGCAGATCGACGTGCTCATTCTGCAAAACAAGCATCTGGAACAACGCTTGGTAGCAGTGGAAGGCCGACTCCGCTCGACAGCCAGCACGACAACACAAGCAGCAAGTACGATCGACCCATCTTCCGCAACAACACCTCCACAACCACCACAGCCTGGAGTCAAAGCAGCTCGATCGAAAAAGAAGGGAGCACAGTCGCTGGCAGCCACGTGGTTCGCTTGGTTTACGGCGGAGCCTCGTGTATATGCCGCGCGATCTGTAAAAAAGGCAACGCTGTACGAGTTTAGACACACCGCAGGGTACATGATGCTTTTCTTACCGACTGGATTCGCACTAGATGCAGCGTCTCCAGCGTTTAAGAGCGAGGTGCTGGCCCTGGGTGAGAAGGCGCAAGAAAATGCGCTAGCATTCTTGAAAGAGAACGGGTCCTCAGCAGCTGCATCCGGTACGGCGCTGAAAGCTTTTCGTAAGCTTCATAAGGCCGGGAAGCTCGACTCGCATCTAGCCCAGTTCTATGACCGTGTTGAGCGCGGTGACGTGGTTGACCCTACTCCAACTGCTGCCTTACCAGAATTTATTCGCTTGAAGCGCCTTGGCTGTTAGTCTGTCGAATAAAAACAAATAATATGACCCACAACTACGGACTACACAGCACCGATAGTAAACATCCGATAGACTTGAATTCATTTTGCGCACTAAAACATTCACAATATATTACAGCATAGCTACAGGAACAAGTTAGATGACACATACCGGCTCAAGTAATGATCTAGAACACACTTACCATATCTACGAGTAGTATAGAGCCCGAGGGAAACCGCAAGTACCACCGCTCTGTGATTATACACCTCCGGCAGCATACCGCCCGCCCTACCGGGTCATTTTACATCCCAGCAGCGGGCTTGGGAAGCGGCAAGAGTGGGAGCGGCAGGCGGCGTGTCTTGGTCAGCCGTTCGGTGCGCTCGGGGGGTTGAAGGAGGGCTTGTCGCCGCAGTACAGCCGGCGTTCCGCGCGCCATCTTCTGTGCCGTCGTGGTGGCGATTGTGTTTGGAGAATGCCTGTGTGGCCTGAGAGAGCAGGGATTTTTTATTTTGAATCACGGCTAAGTTCGATTTTATTCCAGACGTTTATACCGGAACCGGTTGGAACCCCGGTCGGACGGTTGAAATTTTAACGGTATGGATGAATATACACGTCTTTTCGACAGACACAAAGGCAAGATTGTGAATATGTGATTAATATCCAATCATATACTACAATTTACCTTAATTCAGCCAATTAGGTCGCACAGGAGCAGGTTCTTCATTCCGACACTTTCTGACAGATATTTGTCGGAAGCTAGAGCTAACTATTTTAAACCAATACTGAATTTAAGTCGTGTAAGATATATGTCAATATTTTTGTGGTTCCGACAATGCGGTATACCTCCTACTTTAGGTTAAAATTGAGCAGTAGTGCTAAGATACACTCAACCAGTCAAGTCCAGTTAACAAAAAGCAGAAAAGACAAGCAGCAACCAGCATGAGCCTCTCCGCACTTATCCCTACAAACACGCAAAAAGCCCTTACTACCGGAATCGGCGCGTTCGAGCGTATGCTTAAAGTCGAGGATGTAACCATGGACGCTGTTCGAGCATGCATTTTCAGTGACAGCTCTGGAAAGAGCTTAGCGGCCGTGATGGATCGTTTTGGCTACTATCTCGCCACATGCGAAGGTAAAAAAGGTAAGTTGGCGCCCAACACCGCCATTTCTCACTTTAGAAACGTGAAGCTTTGGTTTTTCGATGAGTATCCTCATCTTAGAGTACCAACCGAGTTAATTTTGCTTGAACAAGGGAATACTCTCAAAAAACACTGCTTAAAACGTGATAATGGAGGGCTTACTAACAAGGCGCCACCTTGTACAAAGGCGGATTTGCGCTCACTAATTTGCTATGTGTACAAAACAGCATCCGTCGCCTCGGATTCAAAAGATGCAGCGCTTGCGTGCCTTATGTGGCATTGCTTCGGCCGTTCACCAGATCTCGGCTACGTCACAAAGCAGCACATTACAACGTCAGCTGACAATGTTTTCTACATTCGGATGCTACGAATGAAAACAGCTGAGGAGCAAGGCCTCACGCTCGTACCTGATCGGGCGGATTTTGTGACCTGCCCGCTGCACACGCTCGCAGTAGCCTTGGTGATGCAGGAGTCGCCTTGTGTGTCCCTGCTAAGCCAGCTTCCTTCTCTTGTGACACCGTCTGCACCCTCACTTGATGCAGCAGCACCCCTTCTCGATGTACTACGAGTACCTTCGGTCAATGCTGCCACCTCTTCGCAGCTTCTTGCAGCAGCGATGACTGACCCGGCGGCTGCCACTCTGCGAAGCGTCTCGAGCTCCGCTGCAGCCAACCCTTCAGCGACAAACCAAGCTCGCGGTGACGACGGGGTTCAAGCGTATGTGAACCGGTTCCTGAAGCGGGTGTCGGAGCCGGCAGGAGCCTCAGCCAACTTGACCTCGCAATCCTTCAGGCGGGGCGGGGCGCAGCATGCAAACGGGGACGAGCGGCTGCCTGAACAGTGGATCTTTGATCGTGGGTCATGGGACATGACGCGCATTAACAAAGGATTCGCCTACGTATTCAACACGCCACGCGAGGACCGTAAAGTAGCACTGGTCTTGAGCGGGTGGGCTGCGGACGAGGCACCGATGATTCTTGATGTTGCCATTCTCGACCATGGGGCACAGGAGCGCATGACCCGGTTGCAGGAGTTGCTGTTCGCTTCCTGTGTAGGGCTGAAGAACAACTAGCTAAACGTGAGTCGCAATGTAATTGGGGTCCTTACCGCCTATCTAATTAGGCATTTCCCGGAAGTGAAGACTCTCGAACCCAGGAGCTTGTTCGTTGTTCTAGTGGAAGAATGCTTGGAAGCAGCTGACATCTCCCACACCGACGTGCTGGCGTGGTCGGTCGCGCTGAGCCATGTCGCCTCCAAACCTGCTCAACAAAGGAAGGACACTGAAAAGAACGGCTGCAATCGAACGGAGTGTCATCACGCTGCTGTCATTAATGAGCTTATCGAAAGCAATAGGCTGTTGTCTGCACGCCTGCTGGTGCTAGAGGCTGCCATCCTTAAGCGACCTGCGCACAAAGCGCCAGCCCAAACTACAGAACAGGAGCAAGTTTCGTCAGCTCAAACACCTGCAGCGAAACGCAGAAAGAAAGCAACTACCAACCTGTCATCGATCTGGTTCGAGTGGTACACACGGCAGCCTCGCGTATGGAGCTTTAACGACCGACAAAAGAAGTCAGATTACCGCTTGATCGTCGCGTACATAGAGCTTTTCCTGGAGGGCGGGCTCCAGCTTCACGAGAGATCGGAGGACTACAAGGATCGCGCTCTCGAGGTCGGCCAACGTGCAGAATCGGCGGTCCTCGGCTTCTTGAGTGGACAAGGGATCCGAGCAAAGGGCAATGGTGGCGTACTGCGTGAGATGCGCAAACTTCATCGCTTAGGAGCCCTCGACGGCCGTATCATGACGTACCGTACACACCTCACCTCAAACAAAATTGCTGATCCTGCGCCTACATCAACCCAAGACATACTTCAATTCGTAGGACATGTGTAAGACAAGTGAGTAGATGTTCATGAATTGCAACGCTTCGCAAACATCATAAGCCGACAGCAGGGAATTGGACCCCCCACTCGTTACCATCCGAGCGCTGCACCAGCAGTGCCGGCGGGATTCGTGTGCGCAATGGCATACTGTGCTCTGGACTGGTCCTTTGCTACGGGAGATCTGCTGGGGTGGCTCTGAAAAAAGAAGGCTGAGACCACAAGGCCCCTGTCGGTAATTTGTGGCGCTGCATGATTGGCTAAGTAAAATACCTAGGCAAGGTTTAATAAGTGACGTTGTTTTATTGGCTGAGCAAAAAACCTGAATGAGGTTATTCCAAATGACTGGCCTACGACAATGATGTCACTATTTTTGGCTTAAGTGTCATTGTTTTAAAGTAACCTCTAATAGTGGCCCCTCACCCTGGCTTCGGGTCTCATTCATGAACTTGCTGGCTGGTGAGCACAGTGCTGTGAAGCCTATAATGCCCCTAAACAGAAAAATGAGTTTTCTCGGCCTACAGGCCTCTTTAGAGCTTCCTTGCGCCTTCGAACTCCCTTTCCAAAGCTGACTGGGATGGTCGTACTTATAAAAGCGACCGTACTTAGTGTAAGCGTACTTAATCTGAGTACACCGTCATGATCTGATTGGCGGTTCCGAACTGTAACTGTCGGAAACATGTCGGAAAGGGGTAGGGTGTCGGAACGGCTGCGATATGGTATAATGTCCACTACATTCCAACCGTTACCTGTCGATGCAGCCACATCCTAACACCATTTTCCGTGTTTCAACCAATCCTCGTTAACACGACGCTCATTTTACACCAATGGAAGAGGCATCTGGATAGGAGCAGGTTTCCAACCATCCTGACCATATTTAGCTGGAATCTTTGAATAATATTGTCTATCGGATACTGAATTTCATATAAAGTCATATTCTAAAAATATCCTGACGTTTCTGACGGTAACCAGCGGGTTTCTGTACAGAATAAAATTGCGGCGTATCAGTCATGTCGATAGCATCCTTGGCCCCTGGTAAAAGCAAGAAGGCGCGAACGACAGCGTTGAACTCCTTCATCACGTTTCTGGGTGCCGAAAGCATGACACTTTCAGCCGCGCACAAGCTCATCGATGCTGATAAGACGGGTAAAGTGCTTCGTATTATGCTAGACAAGTATGCATATTCACTAGCAAGGTCTCAGGACAAAATTTTAGCTACGAATACATGTCTTGCATATTATGGAAACGTAAAAAATTGGTTGGCAGATAAATACCCGCTACAGAGCGGGTTAGTAAAGCCCCAGCTACAAAAGATTTTATCGGGACTCGGAAGGTACTGCACAAATCGAGAAGAAAGTGGTAGCGAACGAGTTGCTCCCTTGTGCTCAAAGCAAGATTTAGAAGCAGTTGTGCGAATACTATACACAACGACATCAAATGAGAGCGAATATCTTGATTCCGCTCTCGTTGTTATGATGTGGTACTTGTACGGTCGTAGTTCGGACGCAGAACAAGTCGAGAAACAGCAACTGTCTATCCTCCCGGGTACGCATTAATTGGTCTGACAAACAATTTCACGCTCTAACTAGATTTTTATAATGTAGGCGGTGTTTTATTCCTTCGCTTTAAGCGCGTTAAAACAGCAGTACTCCAGGGCATGTCCTTGTTCAAAGATCCCAACAATTTTCTAATATGCCCTCTCAACGCTATAGCCGTAGCGCTGGTGATGCAGAGCTCTCCATGCAAACGAATGTTTCCTCAGTTTCTTAAAAAGAAGCGAAGCTCCACGAGCGTTCAAGATCTGGAGGAATTGTCCCTCGTAGAGCTTCTAAAGACAGAGGACGACCACACTTCTATGCCAGTATCTTCGAACTCAGCAGCCGCGTCACTGCCTGGAGCCCAAGCCTACGTTAACAGGCTGCTGGTCAGGGCTAGAGACAATGCCAAGCTTCATAATGTCCGGCTCACCCCTGGCCTCACCTCTCACTCGTTTCGCCGCGGTGGGGCTATGCACGCAAATGACGGGACCGTTGCCGAAAATTGGATCATCGAACGTGGAGGCTGGCAGCTCGACCGTGTGAACAAAGCGTTTGGCTATATGCTTGGGACGACACAAGCGGATCAGCAGGTATCTCGAGTCTTGAGCGAATGGAAACCTAAGGATGGGGCTCGTTTGCCTTCACTTGCAGCACTTGACACACCGGTCCTTTGTCAAGCACTCAAACTCCAGGCGCTGATATTCTCGAACACGCTGGGTTTTGCTGACGAAGCCCTCAACCTTGACGACGACGTAGCCGAAGTCCTACACTTATCTTGCACTACCCTGATATGCTGCGCCTCTGTGAGCACAGTCCATACGTCACGAAGATGCGAGAGGCAATGACTGCTCGCTCCGTCACTGAATCCGAGCTGCTAGCGTGGAGTATCACCGTCCGCCGTGCCTTCATACCACCTCTTGAGCCAAAACCGGCACCACCTGATAGAGAAGATCGTCTTGATTCACTGTTGGAACTGGTTCAGCACCAAACCAAGCAGATCGACGTGCTCATTCTGCAAAACAAGCATCTGGAACAACGCTTGGTAGCAGTGGAAGGCCGACTCCGCTCGACAGCCAGCACGACAACACAAGCAGCAAGTACGATCGACCCATCTTCCGCAACAACACCTCCACAACCACCACAGCCTGGAGTCAAAGCAGCTCGATCGAAAAAGAAGGGAGCACAGTCGCTGGCAGCCACGTGGTTCGCTTAGTTTACGGCGGAGCCTCGTGTATATGCCGCGCGATCTGTAAAAAAGGCAACGCTGTACGAGTTTAGACACACCGCAGGGTACATGATGCTTTTCTTACCGACTGGATTCGCACTAGATGCAGCGTCTCCAGCGTTTAAGAGCGAGGTGCTGGCCCTGGGTGAGAAGGCGCAAGAAAATGCGCTAGCATTCTTGAAAGAGAACGGGTCCTCAGCAGCTGCATCCGGTACGGCGCTGAAAGCTTTTCGTAAGCTTCATAAGGCCGGGAAGCTCGACGCGCATCTAGCCCAGTTCTATGACCGTGTTGAGCGCGGTGACGTGGCTGACCCTACTCCAACTGCTGCCTTACCAGAATTTATTCGCTTGAAGCGCCTTGGCTGTTAGTCTGTCGAATAAAAACAAATAATATGACCCACAACTACGGACTACACAGCACCGATAGTAAACATCCGATAGACTTGAATTCATTTTGCGCACTAAAACATTCACAATATATTACAGCATAGCTACAGGAACAAGTTAGATGACACATACCGGCTCAAGTAATGATCTAGAACACACTTACCATATCTACGAGTAGTATAGAGCCCGAGGGAAACCGCAAGTACCACCGCTCTGTGATTATACACCTCCGGCAGCATACCGCCCGCCCTACCGGGTCATTTTACATCCCAGCAGCGGGCTTGGGAAGCGGCAAGAGTGGGAGCGGCAGGCGGCGTGTCTTGGTCAGCCGTTCGGTGCGCTCGGGGGGTTGAAGGAGGGCTTGTCGCCGCAGTACAGCCGGCGTTCCGCGCGCCATCTTCTGTGCCGTCGTGGTGGCGATTGTGTTTGGAGAATGCCTGTGTGGCCTGAGAGAGCAGGGATTTTTTATTTTGAATCACGGCTAAGTTCGATTTTATTCCAGACGTTTATACCGGAACCGGTTGGAACCCCGGTCGGACGGTTGAAATTTTAACGGTATGGATGAATATACACGTCTTTTCGACAGACACAAAGGCAAGATTGTGAATATGTGATTAATATCCAATCATATACTACAATTTACCTTAATTCAGCCAATTAGGTCGCACAGGAGCAGGTTCTTCATTCCGACACTTTCTGACAGATATTTGTCGGAAGCTAGAGCTAACTATTTTAAACCAATACTGAATTTAAGTCGTGTAAGATATATGTCAATATTTTTGTGGTTCCGACAATGCGGTATACCTCCTACTTTAGGTTAAAATTGAGCAGTAGTGCTAAGATACACTCAACCAGTCAAGTCCAGTTAACAAAAAGCAGAAAAGACAAGCAGCAACCAGCATGAGCCTCTCCGCACTTATCCCTACAAACACGCAAAAAGCCCTTACTACCGGAATCGGCGCGTTCGAGCGTATGCTTAAAGTCGAGGATGTAACCATGGACGCTGTTCGAGCATGCATTTTCAGTGACAGCTCTGGAAAGAGCTTAGCGGCCGTGATGGATCGTTTTGGCTACTATCTCGCCACATGCGAAGGTAAAAAAGGTAAGTTGGCGCCCAACACCGCCATTTCTCACTTTAGAAACGTGAAGCTTTGGTTTTTCGATGAGTATCCTCATCTTAGAGTACCAACCGAGTTAATTTTGCTTGAACAAGGGAATACTCTCAAAAAACACTGCTTAAAACGTGATAATGGAGGGCTTACTAACAAGGCGCCACCTTGTACAAAGGCGGATTTGCGCTCACTAATTTGCTATGTGTACAAAACAGCATCCGTCGCCTCGGATTCAAAAGATGCAGCGCTTGCGTGCCTTATGTGGCATTGCTTCGGCCGTTCACCAGATCTCGGCTACGTCACAAAGCAGCACATTACAACGTCAGCTGACAATGTTTTCTACATTCGGATGCTACGAATGAAAACAGCTGAGGAGCAAGGCCTCACGCTCGTACCTGATCGGGCGGATTTTGTGACCTGCCCGCTGCACACGCTCGCAGTAGCCTTGGTGATGCAGGAGTCGCCTTGTGTGTCCCTGCTAAGCCAGCTTCCTTCTCTTGTGACACCGTCTGCACCCTCACTTGATGCAGCAGCACCCCTTCTCGATGTACTACGAGTACCTTCGGTCAATGCTGCCACCTCTTCGCAGCTTCTTGCAGCAGCGATGACTGACCCGGCGGCTGCCACTCTGCGAAGCGTCTCGAGCTCCGCTGCAGCCAACCCTTCAGCGACAAACCAAGCTCGCGGTGACGACGGGGTTCAAGCGTATGTGAACCGGTTCCTGAAGCGGGTGTCGGAGCCGGCAGGAGCCTCAGCCAACTTGACCTCGCAATCCTTCAGGCGGGGCGGGGCGCAGCATGCAAACGGGGACGAGCGGCTGCCTGAACAGTGGATCTTTGATCGTGGGTCATGGGACATGACGCGCATTAACAAAGGATTCGCCTACGTATTCAACACGCCACGCGAGGACCGTAAAGTAGCACTGGTCTTGAGCGGGTGGGCTGCGGACGAGGCACCGATGATTCTTGATGTTGCCATTCTCGACCATGGGGCACAGGAGCGCATGACCCGGTTGCAGGAGTTGCTGTTCGCTT
>NW_003303581.1:125144-132943 GCF_000142945.1 Phytophthora infestans T30-4 | reverse complement strand
TGCTGACTGAACAACCCAGCAGCTCACTGTGCAATTTGCTAAGGAAGCCACACTTCGATCACGGGAGGTGCGATCCGCCGTTAAGCAAATCACGACCCGAGTGCCTCAGAAAGCACCCTTGAATTCAGCCTATTATACCACCGCCTTAACCATGAGTGGAGTCCATGACCACGTTGTGGCCACTGCCAAGCCCAAGGAGGTGGCCCCATTCCTAAAGAGTCTGCGGCAGATCCTGGACTCTGAAAACACTGCCATTATACGCTGGACGCCCGATGGTAAGGCATTCGAGATCCACGACATGAACACCATGATGCACCTCGTACTACCCAGATACTTCAAGCACAGCAAGTACACGAGCTTCCAGCGCCAGCTCAACTACTTTAATTTCCGCAAATGGACCAAGTCCAAGGCCGTCGTCTGCACCTTCTCGAATCCATTTTTCCAGCGTGGCCAACCAGCGCTCGCTTGGCGTATCACACGTAAGAAGTCGCTCCACTCGGATGATAAAGGCCCCAGGAGCGGCAGTGTAAAGTCTCTCAAGGCCAAGAAGCTATCTCGTTCGCCCAAGGCCATCGTCATCAAGCTACTGCGGAGCGAAAGTGGCAATCAGACCTCGCTCCCATCCCCTACTGACGCAAACACGCTGGAAATGTGCAACGTGTTCGGTACGGTATCGGACATCACCTTCCATGACTCGTTGGGGTCATCGCTAGACGCAAACTATTCACTCGATTGGGTCGACACGCTGTACTCATCACTGGAGCCGCAGGTGGACAACGCCGCGCTCCGTCGTTCCTCGATCATGCGTTCGACTACACCGAGTTGTGACGCAGCTGCGGCAAGTGTTTTTGCCAAGTGAGTGGCCAAAACAACGACAGTTTTGAGAGCATCTGCAAGGTTATTTTATTGTGAAACGAACAAGGATATGTGTAGGGTAATGTAGCTGTATGTGATGCTAAAAGCTTGCACAACGCCTTCGGGTTTGTGGCTGGGTCTGAACAAAGTGCTTCTTTGATCCATGCATATGTAGTACTAACACTATTAATAGTACGCATTAACACTAGTACGCAATACGTACTAGTGTTACTATTACTTCTTCTACTATTACTACTACTATTCGTACTCCGGAATGCATAAATTAGTGTTATAACGTAGTAAATTTTACTACAATACAGTACTGTATTGTACCATTGGTAGAATGCCAATACAGTAGCAGTGTAAAATTTACTCTGTAAATACTATTCGTCCATTAGCACTCCATGCACCGTGCATTGCACGGGCGTTGATTCCGACCGCAAAAATACCTTGAGCTATCCTGACGACAATCCTGCTGGAAATGTGCAACGTGTTCGGTACGGTATCGGACATCACCTTCCATGACTCGTTGGGGTCATCGCTAGACGCAAACTATTCACTCGATTGGGTCGACACGCTGTACTCATCACTGGAGCCGCAGGTGGACAACGCCGCGCTCCGTCGTTCCTCGATCATGCGTTCGACTACACCGAGTTGTGACGCAGCTGCGGCAAGTGTTTTTGCCAAGTGAGTGGCCAAAACAACGACAGTTTTGAGAGCATCTGCAAGGTTATTTTATTGTGAAACGAACAAGGATATGTGTAGGGTAATGTAGCTGTATGTGATGCTAAAAGCTTGCACAACGCCTTCGGGTTTGTGGCTGGGTCTGAACAAAGTGCTTCTTTGATCCATGCATATGTAGTACTAACACTATTAATAGTACGCATTAACACTAGTACGCAATACGTACTAGTGTTACTATTACTTCTTCTACTATTACTACTACTATTCGTACTCCGGAATGCATAAATTAGTGTTATAACGTAGTAAATTTTACTACAATACAGTACTGTATTGTACCATTGGTAGAATGCCAATACAGTAGCAGTGTAAAATTTACTCTGTAAATACTATTCGTCCATTAGCACTCCATGCACCGTGCATTGCACGGGCGTTGATTCCGACCGCAAAAATACCTTGAGCTATCCTGACGACAATCCTGCGGTCGGTGTTCCCTCCCTTCGTTTTCTGATACATGTATACGTGCGTCAAGCACTGTCCGCAGCGAACAGTGCGTTCGCTTGCTCGGCGTTCGGATGCCATCCCAGCCTAGATCCCTGTCGGTGTGCATCCCACCGGAATACACCAGAGTTTTGAAGTGCTAAAAGTATCAGGTGGAAGTGTGGCACCGCACGACTCAGGCAAATGTACTGTATTTATAGACAGCTGACTCACTCTGGGCCCCTCGACTGAGTGCCATCCTTGCTTGTACATGTAAGACATGAACATCGTTTTGCAAATTCGTAATCAGGCTGAGCAGTACTGCTCAGAGATTTAAATGTATTTAGTACATGTATTCTGTGCGTGATGGCAGGTTTGAGGCAGATTTTTGCCGTGTTCTACCAGCTCGATCGATCTTGAAGGAGCATGTCTGTAGCTGTCCTGAGCTTCAGCAGTGCTGAATGATTCAGTGAATCAGCACAGTCCACCTTCCCACTCTGCGGCGATACAGTTCATGTGCGGTTCATGTGCGGCTTGTCTAACAAACGAGACGAGGCAGCCCGCTAGAGGTACATGTACAATGTACCGTACCATGTACCGGTATCAAACAAACATGTACACCGTTCCCTCTAATTAGTAATACCATGACTAATTTTGGTGTTTTGGCTGGAGCACAGAATTTTGGATAACTGCCCGTTTTTTTTCCTACTTTTATTATTTAAACATGTATTGTAATACATAGTTCATTTTCAAACCAAGCACACTAGAATATGGTAATCGCCGAGATCAGGACAGATTCTGTCCAAAACCGTTTAGCATTAATGAGCCTTCTAAAATATCCCAGATTTGTGGCCCCGAATGCACGATTAATTTCGAAGCACAGTTCTGAAATGTAAGCATGAATGCATCACCCACAACCGGCTGCACCACAACGTGCGAGGCCTATCCATCCTGGCGCTGCCTGGATTTAGAGGACGAGAACGATGTGTCGCGCAGTCAGATCTAATATGAAGACGACCGCCACCTCATGATGGCGTTAGTACCGCTACTGTCTTATGTTACTACTGTAGTACATAATATGTTGGACAGAGCATTTAAAAAATGACACGTCAAGAAAGAAGCATCTTTATTGTTGATATATGGAATCTCAGCTAGAGACGTCCGGGTACTGTGGCGACAAGGAACTAAAATCCATGTCGATGAGTGAGTCTGTAGTCTAAACGAATGTGTATGGAGTCTGCCCTCGCTGCGGTTAAATAAGCGTTCGAACTGCGGGGATTCTTAGAGCGAGAGCAGCTTCGAAGGGGAGTTGAAACAGTCCGTGGCGGTCGAGTCATTGTCCTCGAGCAGATCCAGGTCCAGCTCCGGGTATAGTACGTCGATCCAGGCCAACGATGCGTCCTCGTCGAACAACTGGAGCTGCTGCTTCGGCAGCGTCGTCTGCACTGTCACCATGGGATCGATCTGTTTATCGAACTGCATATCTGGAGTGGACAGTGCGCGCTGCTTTTGCGGTGTATCTGCGCTATCGGTACTCTTAGCCGGCGACAGCGAGCGCTTGCGTGTGATGCGCCACGTCAAGGCTGGTAGGTCGCGTTGGAAGAACTGGTTGGAAAATGTGCACACGACGGCACGCGACTTGGTCCACTTGCGGAAGTGAAAGTAATTTAGCTGCCGCTGAAAGCTAGCGTACTTGCGGTGCTTAAAATACTTGGGTAGCACGTAGTCGGTCATGGCGGTCATGTCGTGAATCTCGAACGCGTGACCATCGGGTGTCCAACGTAAGATGCGTGAGCTCTCGTTGTCTAGCATGATGCGCAAGCTCTTGAGGAACGGCGCCACCTCCTTCACGGGTGTGCCGTCCGCGGGGTCCTGCTCCCAAAGGTGCGAGGGTGGCATGGTTGGGGAGACAAACTCTGACGTGGGACGTAGTAAGGCAAGCAGGCTAATAGCTGCACTACTGTACTGACAAAATTGAGTCAGTGTGGCTCCGTGAAAGTGAAAGTGAACAGAGCGCTCGGCTCCGGGTATCCGGTTGATGTGCGTCTCCCAGCCTGAGGAGCGCGCCGCGACAAGATCGACTGACGTGATGGTGTGGGTGGACCCGCTCGCTGCCCGCTAGCCACCCAAGCGGCTTGGGTCCAAGCCACGATTACGGCTGCACCCGGAAGCATCTGTGAAGCAGTGGTCGTCTCTCTTCGACAGCGGCACGATGGGCTAGCTGTGCCAAGCTAGTCTACACCATTTCCAGCTCAAGCTGAAAGTTTCTCAAAGCAAGATGAAAAACATGTAAGCAATAGCTCAATTACGTTTTGGTTGTATCGATACTGCCATTTGTCAAACTTACTAAGACACTACTTGCTTCTGAAGCAGCTTCTCCAGCAGATTATGCTGGAGAAGCGGTCCAGGCGTCTCGCACGGCGTCTCGCACGGCGTCGAATTCCGCCCGCATCGACACCAATGAGGCATTGTGGTGCCTGCTGGAGAGGGATCAAGTGAGCTGCCACCACGAGCAATACATGATGTCTGCTTCGGGCGAGGCAGTATGATATTGTGGACCATCCCTATGACTTAAAGTCCGGATCCCTCGCTGAGGGCCTCAGGGCTCCCGACGGGAGGGACCCTCGTGAGTCACGAATCGTGACGATTCGGTTGCGACGCGCTATTAGTCTTGTTTTTGGCGCCACCATGCTTGAGACCTTGTCGAAGTTGGAGTCCAACATATTGACACCCAATGTGAGTCCCAAGCATCACGCATTGCGTTAGTGTCAGTGAGACCCAGAGGGGCATCGACACCGCAGCCTGCGGTCCGCTGGGCGGGAATTGTCTTGCGTCACACAAGTTGCGTGGCAAGTTGCCAGTGGCAAATTGCCGGCAATCACGCTAACGCGGTACAGAGACCGGTGTCGCCGACGTCGGGTGTTCTCGGTGTGGAGTTCAGCTCCAAATCTCGAGCTTGGACCGAGATCATGCACTTGCGCGCGGGAGGGCAAAAAGTGAGCTGCCTATGCTTCACGTACCGGTATACACTACGCGCACACAGGGTACTGTACATGAAAGACATGAATAGTGATCGCAACCTGGAATTTCCAAGTGGTCGCTCGGAGATCTATCGGATACAGGCTGTAAGTTATTAATACCACGTGCTTTGGAAATGATCAACTCCAGATGGAGTTACAGGCTGTAACTCCATCTGGAGTTGATCATTTCCAAAGCATGTGGCGTATCGTGAACATGAGCAAAGCTGAAGGATGGCGCTCCAGGATGTACAGTGCATGCAGGGCCGGGTAAACGCACCATATGATGCACGCATGGACCCGAATGCAGACTCCCTTTGCCCGAATGCAGACTCACTTTTCGCTTACAATTAGATAGTCTGGCAGCTTAGCGCTTCAGCACATGTAAAAAAAATCCCAACTGCATGCGCACTGCGCACTGCGCAGGTATGTTTTCGTAGCGCAGTTGCCTTCGACAGGATGCTCTCTCTTAACCCAATGCCCGCTTCACGATATTCTGTATAATACAGAGTAAATGATTATCTTTATTAAACTATAGCTGCCACTTTTGCAAACTTAATGCATTGCAAGCCGTCCGCAATGGGATGTAGCGAAAACGCTGCGACCAGGTACATATAGACTGCAATCTGTCGTAGAAAACCAACAATGTGCCCACCGGCTGGTAAAATGTCATGATTTCATTGGGCAAATGTGACGTGACTTTCGTCGCATATCCTTCTACTTCGAGTATCCCGCTGAATCTGATGGGTCTGGGCAATCTGCGTTTGCGCCTAAATGACTGGCGAAGCGTGCCACTACGTCACCCGTACGCTCACCAAATTTTCGACCTGTTCTACACCTTTTCAACTTCAAAATGGCGACAGGTAAAATCAAAGTGACAAAACGTAAGTTCAAAGTGACATCGAACATAGGAGCCAGCAAAGCCAAACTTGATATTGTCTTTATTCTTGATATTGTCTTTATTCTCCTACAGGCATATCTTTCATCTGGATCGCACGCGCATGGAACTTCATGGTGTGCAACGAGCACTTGTAGCAAAGTTCTGGGGTGATAGCTTCGAGTACGAGGAGGTCTGCAGCCAGCTTTAGGTAGCTTTCACGGTGCGCCTTGATGGTGAGGTGCGGTGGGACGCGTAGAATAGCTTGACGATGGCGCGACATCGCGCCAATCTTGGCCTTCGTGAGCTGCACGGAGAACCCGTCGAACGGTAGCGTCGTCGTACAGCATTGCTGTGTGGGTAGGAAGCACAGTGAGAATTGCCAAATGAATGAAAGGCAGTGCGGCCACAAACTGCAGCAACAGTGTCCACTGATTCCATCGACGCCGTACAGCCAGCCAGCGTCCACCAAAATTGGCGGGAGTAGTTGCCGCCACTTTTTGCCTCTTTCATCTAATGAACTCCAAACGTAAATACTCCCATAAATATTAAGTGTCAGTGTCATGTCACTTTGAACTTACGTTTTGTCACTTTGATTTTACCTGTCGCCATTTTGAAGTTGAAAAGGTGTAGACTAGCAAGAGTAGAAGAAGAACTAGGCAAGAACTGGCCGAAAAATTGGTGAGTGTACGGGCTGCATTATCTACGCCTAGTTACCGCTATCCTGGATATTCACGCAATCCTCATTCGCGTCGCTGCCGCCGTCGTCGCTGTCGCTCGAAATCTCGAAGTTCTTTCGCTTGCGGAAGCGAATACGCTTTTTGAGGTGAGCAGGGATGACAGTGCCGTTGCGCCACAAATCATGCCATATTTGGCCGCATGTGAGCGTGTTGCCGGTTTCCTCGTGGCGAACCTTGTTACATAGAGGTACGTAGCCTCCGAAGTTTGATGTGCACTGCTCGCAGTAGTAACTGGTTTCAAAGCTCTTTGTCTGGGGAGTTGCCAAGGCTGAGCAAACTTTGCACAAGTGCTGGCGGCGCTTGCCCTTACGCTTCCGCCCTTTACGCTGGGGGTTGCTGGCGGCTGATCCATCTCTGGGTTTTTTTCGCTTCTTGCCTTTGTATTTTTCCTCATTGTTTCGCAGTCTGTGCGGTTGCGTGTGAATAGGCTCAGAAACGAGGTCCTTGGCGTTGGTGTTTGTACGCAGTGTGGCTTCGTTCGTGGCCAAAAGCTCGGTATGAAGTCGGCGCATATACTGCGCGTGTGTTGGCACTGGCAGCCCTTTTTGCTTGAGAATAATTTTATGTAAAATAAAACCGTTGACTATCGCCATGTCCACAAAACCCATGAAGAGTTGCCGATAGTACTTTTTGAAGGCCACAGTAAGCTGGATTGAATAGCGCTGAAGGCGGAGTTGATCATGGCGATCTACTCCGCCCATACCTTGGTGATAATCAACCACAAGCTGCGGGCATGGTACCGCAACACGCTCTGTCTCCCCCTTCACTCTACGCATTACAGTCGTTGGAACTGTAGAGCATCCCGTCGCGAGGAGCGCGACAGGCTTGCTGTCCATCCAGCTCAGTGCAACGAGACCAGGATGATCACGCGCGTGCGCAATTCGATACAAGCCTCGGGGCATAGTCTTCGGTCTTTTCTTTTGCGTAAAAGCAAACGGCTTGGGCCACCCAAGCCGCTCGTTGCGGTGAGTACCGACGTAGTAGAGATCCTTGTCCAATAACTCCAGCAATAGAGCACACGACGTGTAGAAATTGTCGGCGATGATAAGCCTTTTATGGGCCTGGCCATCAAGCGCCTTAGTCACGTTCCTGATGACTGCCTTCTGTGCCACACCTTTCGAGTTCTCTACAGCGCCGAGATACACTTCC
>NW_003303581.1:120229-122833 GCF_000142945.1 Phytophthora infestans T30-4 | reverse complement strand
CATTTGCAGCTGTCAGTGAGCGGCATCTTTCATATCCAATGCGGGGATATCACCCATCGAAGCAGACTTAAAAAAATTTGGAATCGAAGCCCCAAAGTCAGGAATAGCATTCATGACTAAAATCGTTTGATCTATATAGGATTAAACAAAATGAGTTCCGGTTTTTCACATCCACAGCCTACATTTCAATCATCCATTTATAATCCTTCATTCTATCTTTCGTTAGACTCGAGTGGTTATCTAACATACGATTATGCGCAGACACTATATTTGAGCAAGGATGATTACAGGATGGGCTACCTTAGCGGAGTAATAGCGGGAACTGCTTCGTACAGCAAAACTTTGATTCTCGATTCGTCCGGCAATATCAGCGGAATTAATAGCTTTGGAGCTTTTACTATTACTGGAACGCTACAAACCGGATCCTAACCAGATATAACGTCTCTCGGCTCTTAATCAGGTCTTACGATCGGTGGAAATTTATCGTTCAGTGGGTCATCGCACTCGATATCGATAACAGGCACTTCAAGCTACATCGATTGTCGAGAATATCGCCAGAACGGGACTATATACGATTTGGGCCTTTTTGAATACATAAACGGAGTTAGTTTTGGTACCGCAACCCACAATAAACTCCTATTATGCGACTCAAGCTCGAATATCGGAGGCCTAAGTTCGGTAGCGGCTACTACTCTGACCTGCACGAACTTGCGCCAGGACTCGACGTATTATGACCTATCAAGCTTTTTAACATCTATTCCGACTTCCCTCTCGCTCAATAATCTGTCAACGAGTGGAAATATCAGCTGCTTCGGCGTTATCAATGGGTTTTTAGCGTATGGAAACCAATCAGCTATAACAACAGTAGGATCGCTGACAGAGCTTGGGATCAACTCTACAGCAACGAATGAATATTCTCGATTACTGGTAGTGGATTGGACTTTCTTGATGGTTCTTACACACGAATGATGACTCTAACCGGGTCGAATACGACTCCTGTTCAATTCCAGATCCAAGTCCATAATGGCAATCGATCAACCACAGCGAACGCGTCATGGATCGGGAACATCACAAACAACGACCTCAAATTTGGGGTCAATAACTCGACGTCGATGATTCTAACTACCACAGGTCGTCTTGGTCTTGGTACTACAAGTCCTTCGGCTCCGCTGCACGTCCCTGGCAGCAACAGTTTTGTATTTGGAGCAGGCGGAACGACAGTGTATCGCCTCAGAACAGATAGTGGAGCTACAGAATCCGCTTTTGGCCCGAACACATATTCAGTAGCGGGTATATTCGGAGGATACATTGCCTGTACAGCCATGGCGATGACGTCGGATCGACGCCTTAAAAAGAATATTCAATCATGCCCAATTGATCGTGTGAAGCGGCTCTACGATAGCTGTGAGGTCAAGCTCTATGACTGGATCGAGTCGGAAAACAAGCCTGGACAAGAAATCGGTCTCATAGCTCAGGATTTGGTCTCAGCCCATCTAACTGATTTGATATGGATCTTTAACAGAGATGATATTGAAGGGGGAGAAGACCCAAGCCTTGAACCAGCTAAGCAACAGCTCAACGTTGATTACAGTCGAATATCGGCTTATAATATGAAGATGATTCAGCATCTTTTGGGTGAGATAGATAGATTAAAAGATCGTTTGGCTAATATAGAGTCATGAGGATTGAGCGCTTGGAGTTAAGCCCTTTGAAGAACAAGAAGTATCGAGTATGGGTACGTCTTAATACGGGAAAGTTGCGCAAGGTTAATTTCGGGACTCGTGGATACGCCCAATATCGGGATCAAACGCCTCTGAAGGCTTTTAGTCATCTTGATCATAATGATGAGGAGAGACGTCATTGATACTACCTTAGACACAAAGTTGATTACCCAGAACCATCAGCGGATTTCTATGCTAAGAAGTTTCTTTGGTAATAATATACAAGAAATGGGTTGCGTACCAAGCAAAGATCTTAAATCGAATTTAACTGCTGATGAACCTACTCAGGCAATTGCTTCCACATTCATGCGCGCTGATCAGATCGTAGCTCTCGGAGATAGTGCACTCGTTCCTATCAGAGATGCGAAGACGGGGGAAGATGCTGTCATGGAAATACATGTTGGAGAGAAAAAAATTAGTATATATCGCGGAATGGCGAATAAAGCTGTTAGATCTGGTATTGCTTAGATAGCAAACGTCTTTACAGACTTCGATTTTTTTTAGTTGAGTATGCCCATACTTTTCCTCCTTCCGTCTGGGTTGACGCATCCGTTTTCTTGAGCGTCTTGTCAAGATCCGTTGTTCAAACAGCTGCCTGGGTCTTTTAAGGGCGGTCATGGATGATTAAATTTTTCATGATGGCTTTTAGCTCTGCGACGTTGAAATCAGCGTTGTCGCCATATCTACCGCCTGAGCTGGAAATAATTCGGGGATTGAAAAAGAACATGGTTATTGTAGTCGCGTGATAATTTCCTTAAACTCAGAATCCGAAATTAGACGGTGCTGTACATATCCACTGAGAGACTCTTAAGCTGTTTGATAATTGAAGGATTATCATTGCCTATTCAAGGCTCTCTTTCAGCTTGTCATATTCAGCTCTTAA
>NW_003303581.1:117067-119362 GCF_000142945.1 Phytophthora infestans T30-4 | reverse complement strand
TTCTCGGAGTGGGCATAACCCCTCCACCTCACGGAGTAGCTGTCGGCTTATCGCGACCACCGTTGCTCCTGGAGAGATTCCGCTTCCACGTGGAAGTGGACTTTCTCCATTCCGGTCAAAGCAGGGGCGGAGGTGCCCTCGTACGATTACGAGTACTCCGCGCCCTCCGAGAGCCACTCTCGTCCCGACTGCTCCGAACCGACACAGGACCCTGAGGGTTGACCCGCCTCCGTCAACGTGTCCTCGTGCTTGAGATTGCACTTGGCCCTTGGGACTGGCGGTAATGCTGCCGCCCAGGCCGGGAATCAGGGCGAGCTCGCTCGTCTTGCGGGTCGCCTGGACCTGGTGGAGCGAGAGGTCGCGAGCCTGCACCTGCGGGTGGATCGCCGGGCCTCTTCGTCCGATCTGGACGAGGCCTTTCGAATGATCCGACGGATCGAGGCTTTGTTGCCACGTCCGGAGCCGCCTGCGGCACACTCCCAGACGTACGCGTATGGTGCGTACCCGGCGTACTCAGCGTACTCGGCGTATGGCGCCGGGATCCGTTCGTATGGAGCCCCTCCGGCGTACGGTCTTGACCGCAGCCTTGCCGTCCCGACCGAGGCTTGGGTGCCTGCTCCGACGCCCTCGTCGACGACTGTGACCGGCCCTCGCTTCGAGGAGCTGGGTCAAGGGGGGACTGCGAGTCAGCAACCCCCTGCGGGTCAAAGTACCGCTTAAGACGTCCGACATAGAGCGTCGGGTGCGTCGTCATTGACTTTGGAAGGTCGATGGTGTACGACGCACCATGTCTGGCCAGGACTGCAAAAGGTCCGATGAAGCGGTGCTTCAGTTTGTTGCTGCCGACAGAGCTGACAGTGTCAAGAGGTAGGCTTCTCGTGTCTAGCAACACTAAGTCCCCAGCCTCAAATATACTTAAGTTACCTCTTCCTTGTTTGTCTGAGTACTCCTTTTGTTTATCTTGGGCCGCTGCCATGGCATCGCGGACCCAGCTGACAATGTTCAGCTTGGTATCCATAAAGGATTCCACCTGTTTCCGCAGCGAAACTGGTCTCACATCCGAGACCTGGGAGGAAAGGGCTTTCCGAGCCTCTCCCCTACTTAGAATAGAGGAGTCAGTGTCTCCTCGAAGGGTGAGAGGCACTCTGGGGTGGCGGAAGCCGTTCAAGTAGAACGGCGTGAGCCCCGTGGACGCGTGCACCGCGTTGTTGAGCGCAACCTTAACAACTGGAACCTGCGTTGACCACGTACGTGGTGCTGCCGCGCACACACTGCGCAGAGTGTCCTCGAGCACTCGATTGACGCGCTCTGTTTGGCCGTCTGTCTGCGGATGGTCCGCAGTGGACATCTGCAGACGAGTTCCCAGTAAAGGGAACAGCGTTTTCCAAAACGCAGCAGTGATTCGTGGGTCTCGGTCCGAGACAATTGTCTCTGGGAGACCGTGATAGCGGAACACGCCATCGACGAACAACCTTGCGGCTTGTTCGCCCGTAACAGTGACGGAACTGGATCAAGATGTACCATCTTGCTCAGCCGACACACGAACATCAAAATTCCGGTGTTGCCGTGTCCGTCGGCGGGAAGCCCAAAGATGAAGTCTAGACTCATCGACTTCCAACAATCAGTCGGTACGGGCAGGCTCTGTAGTGGAGCCAAAGAGTGCCCTGCGGGTTTGACCCGCTGACATGTTTCGCATGTCTTAACGTACCGGGCGACCCACTTGTACATGAGGGTCCACCAGAAGGACTGAGAGATCGACAGGAAGGTCTTCTCGCGACCCAAGTGGCCGCTGGAGGGAAAGTGGCCGCTGGAGGGCGCGTCGTGCGCCTCCGCGAGGATATCGAACTTTAGATCCTCGTCGTTGGGTACGACCACCCGTGGGAGATCATTGGCCTCCACCCGGTAATAGAGGAGGCCATCCTTCAACTCATATCGGTGGAGCCGTGAGCGCTGTCGCGACGAGAACCAGTCGGACTCCGCGCTCGTTCCTGCTATACGGAACTTGACGATAGGCGCGACAGCCTTATCGTCCAGATACGCCATGCGTATCCGATCATATAGGTCCGCTGCCACCCGCGTGATGTGGGCCAACCCATAGTCAGGACGCCGAGAGAGGGCGTCCGCAAGCACGTTGAGCTTGCCCGGCTTGTACTCGACGCGGAAGTTGTATATCGCGAAGAAGGACAGCCACCTCGCCATCCTTTGGGAGAGGTGAGGTGAGCTAGTCGCCGTCCTCAGGGACGTGTGGTCTGTGTAGATCACAAAGGGCCTAGAGCCCAGAAGGTGAACACGGAA
>NW_003303581.1:113210-116357 GCF_000142945.1 Phytophthora infestans T30-4 | reverse complement strand
AGCCTGAGTTGATGCCGATAGCAGTCAGAATTTACCGTATCTCCCAGATCGGCAAATCATATTTTTCACGAGTTGAGGATGATGAGACCTAATGTGAAGCCACTGCGTCTCTTCTTCGTCTCCTGAAATCGTAGAATGTCGCGATGCCTCCCATACGAATCCTCTCCTATTTCGAAGGTTATCTTAGGATTCAACTCCTTTGCTTTCTGATACAGAGCTTGAGCTCCTATAAAACCGGTTTTTGGGTCATAGTAGAATTTCTTTAATAGCGCGTCCATGATCTACATTTACATTAAAAAAATCCCAGTGGCTAGCTGCTTAAATTACAAGTGGTTCAGTCGTGATACCATCATCAAGTACTCGACGTTTGTCATAGTAGTAGTTAAGCGCTGTTTTGGTTTGAGTATAGGTGATGATAGACTTAGTTTCTTTCGATAGTCTGAACCCCTTTTTGTACCTTGTAGCGTGATGCGATCCCGTACGACAGTCTCAAACCCATCAGGATTAAGAACACCATTGTTTCGACCACTTCCCTGTTGAATACCCTTCGCTGAAACCTTTACTTTGTATGTCTCATCGGGTAGGTAGCAAATATAGTTCTTGCTCGATAGTGAGACCATAGCATCACCTGACCATTCATCTTTGAACAAACCAGGCGTACGGCGATCAAACTTAGCTACCTCAATGTTGTAGTCACGTAGGAACCAATCGTATTTATTGCTCCTTGAAGTGGGTTCGTAGCTCAGGCTTAATACAGTCTTGAAATGGATTATCACAGCTGAAAGCGATATAAGCCGAATCAGTGTCCATCTCCTGATACTGGAAGTCAGAGCGATCGAAGTAGAAATTTATGCAGTCATAGTAAAACTGAAGCATGCGTAGCTTAGCAAGCTGATAGATAGCAATCGACAAATGGATTGGGTTCTTATTATTGAGTCGGCGCTTCTTCATCGTGATCTCACACGCATCATTAAGCTCCTCGAGACCATGGAACGTAAAGTGTTCGATCTTGTTCTTAATAGCTTTGTCACTCGACTCATACTTAACCTCTTTGTGCTTGCTCATATCCATGCCAGATCGACCAAAAGCACTATTGCCTACCAGTTTCATCATCTCGGCAATCATAGCCTTAGACTTATCAACATCACCCTCTCGCCGGGCGTTTGATACAGCCTCCATAAAATTACACAGCTGGAACGCTGGAACTCCACGCTCATGCCTCGTTCCGCGAGCTTCCCGACCGACAATAACCGTCTATCGAGCCCCGGAATGTGGAGCACGTCCACCATTCGGATGCGTTTACCGTCCAAACCAGTCAGCTTGACCGTTCCAGTTCCTGCGACGCGCAGCTTCTTGCCATCTGCAATCGTCACGTTGATGCCACTGTCTAGTGCCTCGTACCCAAATAGGTCGTTCCGGTGAGGGGTCATGTGCGACGTCGCACCACTATCAATCAGCCACGCGGCCGAGCGCTCCCCACCAGCTGCAAACACTGCATCGTCTTGACTGCTCTTCTTTGCAGCAGGACAGTCCCGCTTCATGTGACCCACTTGGTCACAGTTGAAACACTTGCCCTTGAAACCAACGTTCCGTTTCGGACCGTTCCATTTTCGATCGTTCCATTTTTGACCGTTCCCTCGGCCGTTCCGGAACTTGCCTGCGCTCCCATTCACTTGGAACGCCTTCTCCATGGTTTCCTTCTTCTCGAGTCGCTCGTACTCCTTCAACAGCTTTTCCTTGGCCTCGATGAGCGTCACACCCTTGGCGCTCTCCACGATAGACGAAATGAGCTCGTACTCATCGGGGAGGCTGCTCAGCAGCACCACCAGCTGGCGTGCCTCGTCCATGGGCTCTCCTAGCGTCTGCAACCCGACGATCAGCTCATCAAACGCATCCAGATGCTTGGCCATAGTCGATCCACTTTCCATCTTGAGCTCGTGGAGGCGACGCGTCATCGTCACGCGGTTGTGGAGCGTGGTGCGGTTATAGAACTCTCGCAGCGTTCCCCAAGCTTCTATGGAACGAGTGGCCGACCGAATCTTGGTCTGATGCTGGAGTTCCACTCCCTGAGCGATGATGCCGAGCGCCTTGGCATCATTGACGAGCCACGCCTCGGTGATCTCGTTCTCCGGCTTGACGGGTTGAATATGCGCAAGCAGGCCCTTCCTGGCTAGCGTCATGCGCATATTGTACTCCCAGTGGAAGTAGTTCCCACTCCCGAGGAGGACTTCGGCGCGCTTGGTCGTCGTCATATTTTGGAACGTTCCAGTAGAGTTGAGCGTTTGCGGCTGTTAACCTGTTGTTGTTGTTAAAGGCAAATGCCGAAGAGAGTAGATTAAAGTCAATTAAATCTGTCCTCTAAACTTCAGTGCTCCTGGCCATCCACCAGATTAACCGGATTGGGACCGGTCCAGTTTGGAACGTCACGCCGGTTAGCCGAACCGTGCAGAGTCGGTGCATATCAACAAACTTTATTGTGCTTTATTATTGGTTTCACATAGTTTTTTTACTCAACTCTCAATCAAATGTGATTTTGTACGGCGAGCCTTTAGTGGCAACATTCAACAAAGTAAACAAGTTGTCGAGCTAATTTTCATTGCAGCATTGCTTATGTAATGTTACCACCCTCGAGGGCTTACTTGTAAAGCACGAGCTGTGCTGTCGAACTCAAGTCCAACCCGGAGAAGCAGCCTTCGTATTCCTTACTCCGTTTATAGTTCTCATTCTCCATGCTATGACATTAATCTTCTTCAGTCGCCGTGAGACCCACACACTATCCGTATATTTTCATGACTACATATTATTGTGCGTGTCCCGCGTCATCACCGAGGGCGTGCCTCACGCCTTAAAGTACCAACTTGCTAAACAATATGGTTTCATCCCGATTTTTTTTTTTAATGGAAATCTAATAGGGCAGCATAAGTTTCTTAGTCAGTCATCCAATGAGGTGTGTCGCACCTCATTGGATGACTGCTCGCACCTGGTGCGAGCAGCATTGTCGAATAGTGCACGCACGGACTCGTTGTTGACAGCATTTCTCCCCTACAACAGAGCGGTTCCACGACTAAATTGTTTTTATTCGATGGCAGCTGAAAAAAACTCCGCAAATTGGATGAGAGAAAGCTCGCTTCGCTTTTTTACATCTCA
>NW_003303581.1:109236-113042 GCF_000142945.1 Phytophthora infestans T30-4 | reverse complement strand
TTGTGAGCTCACGGAGCTGTACAACGCTGGTGTGAGGTGTAGTAACCTCCGCCGTCTTAACAAGACGTAACCTCGCTGAGGAGAGTTTCGAGAACGGAATGTTCTCATCTTAGTGGGGGGGAGTGTAACGGGGTTACATGGTGTGGAACACACAGGGGTACGAAGACCGCGGGAGAGTTAACAAACTCTCAGTACATAAGCTGGAGAGTTAACAAGGTCTCTCAGTACGTGGGCCGAAAGCCATACGTTATGCATTTGATTAGGTTTAATTATGCTAGATAGTTAAACAGATACATTTACCCCTAGACGGCTTGGCCGCAATAATAGTAAATAAAACACTTCTGGTTTTGAAGCATAAAAGTTAAGGTGTTAACTTTGAGCCCTGGTCTTGGGCTGTAAGTGTCCTTTGGATAAGGAACTTAGTATTGGTGACTCTTTGAGTCGAACGTCTTCCTCTGACGCTAGAGCTACGGAAGCCCCGCTGCCGACAGGCTTATTGAACACATAAGTGTTAGCGAGATTCGGATAGAAGTAGCGAGTGTCATCAGGATCAGTCTTGCTCACAAGTTCGTACCCGAGAGCAACATTTACCTTGAACGCACTTGCCTGAGTCGAAAGAACGTTCTCGAGCTTATCGTAGAAATCAGTAGCCTCAACACCCTCATATAGGTGTGATTCCATGTGATTACCATTGTAAAAACGGTACTTAGGATCAGCCTTGTAGTCAGGCGACAAGTGTTTCTCAAGGGTTTCAGTCGAAGCATTGTACTGCTTAGCTACCAATCTCTGGTTGATTGGGCGCGAAACGTTGCTTACATAAACCATCTTACCCGTTCTACCACGCACCTTAACACGGTAGCTACTACCCCATTTGATAGCTTGAATATTTAATCTCTTTAATCCTTCGAGCTCGTATGCAAACATGTTGCCTATATATGCTTGGCTATATTCTTCTTCGTAGATATGACTTTATAATATTTTGATCATGTATCAGGATCGACTTTATATCTTAGTGATTACAAAAGATTCTGAAATTAATTAATTCAAATATTTGGGTTATACCTTTTTGGAGGTTTTAAGCCATTGTCATTGACTATATTGGGATTGACTTTTTATTTGAGAAAAAAAATTAATTCATTCATTAAGTTCGGTTTCGTTGTTTTGTCATCAATAAGTTCGGTTTTGGGCTTCGCTTGCGAGCTCGAATTTGGTCTCTATTCTTATCGTCGTAGCTCTTTTGATATGACAAGCGAGCGTCGCGTGTGCGCTGGTAGTAGCGCTTCTGTGCTGCCTTTTTTATGTTCTTTGTTAGCGAGGTATTGTTCAGGTGAGTACGTCATCTTAGTATATAACTAACTTTTTTTTATCAGGATGAAAATTAATTGAGTGTTATTCTGATGACGAATAGATCACGAAGTAATATTTTGGTAATATCTTGGTAGGCCATGAAAAGAGAAGCTGATGTCATTGAAGCGTTGAAGCACTCAATTCATTACGCACCTCGGGATACGGAACAAGGATTGCATACTGTTTGATGGTTTGAGGAGTCTTCTTGGTGAAAGTTTTGTAGTAGAGTGGTGGAAGCAAAAAGAAGAGTCGATTGCCGTTCTGACCCAGTTTCGCCAAATCATCCGCCGCCCCGCCCTTGATGTCATGCGTTTTTCCCACAGTCATCTGGAATCCACCGAACTGCGGCATCCACGCATCAATAGCAGTATAGTTCGATGTCCCATCCACGTATATGTTGACCGACTTCCACACGCTCCGCTACTTGCCGAGGCTGCGATGACCGTGGAATATCGATTGTACCATCAGCTGGAGTGCGTTTCCTCTTTCCAGAAAACAGCTCTCGATACACGAAAGTCCCACCCTGCTCCAGCCGATCCATAGAATAAAACTCAAAGATGTATCCACACAGTGATTGTGCTAGCGGGTTTCCATCTGACGAACCGAGAAGGCTTTGCAGCTTCGCGCGGTCAAATCGCCACTTTGTTCGAACAATCAACTGCATCGCCAAATCTGATGCATAGACGACTTTGTATTCTCGATACGGTTCTTGGCTGAGAATGTGAATCAAAGTCTGAACGATCGTGGTCTTCGAGTTGACCTCAGAGTATATAGACACCAACACAATGCAATCATCGAGAGAACAATTGCTGCATGCGGACATCAGCAAAGCTTGTGGGTCAGTTTCAATGTCTTGCAACACCAGGCGAGGTACACCACCCAAGCAATCAAATCAATTCTCCCACACAGCTGCTGCATGTGGATACATGGGAGCAATTGTCGCCAGTTCTTCTTTCGACCACAGTGGCATGTAGAAAACATCGGCAGTAGGAGGCTGCTTCTTGAACTCACCGATGCAGTCTCGTCGCGGTGTGCTTGCGAGAAGAACTGAGCATAGCCGGTAGGGAAGCCCAGGGATACTTGTTGGGTCCATCGAATCAACAAGGCACCACAGATCAGGCGACCAAAACTGTTCATTAAACTTGCTTGGCAACGCCAGACAGATCAGCATCGTCGATCCATCGAAGTAAAAGAGCCCATTGTTGTCGAAAAGCAGCACGCGCTTCTTCTCCTTGATCAATCTCCACAGGACATAGTAGACGAACACCGACTTTCCAACCCCAGGCGTGCCCGTGACGACAGCATACTTGACCATGCCCACATTTGGATTGAACAGCGCATGGTTAGCGATCACTTGGTACGAAGAGCGAATGTAGAGCTTCTGACGTCTCGTTAGCGGCAGCAACGACGAAAACTCGAGCCAATCACCAACTTTGTCAACTGTCCGGAATTGTAAGAAGAATGGATTAATGCAGTGGTCGAATACACCGTCTTGAGAGACTGTTGGAACCGAAAACCCTTGCCCCGGAACCACCACCAGCACGTGGATCGTCCTCTTCGTCGAAGCATCACCAAACAAGTCACCAATCTCGTCTGCTGGATCCATTTCCACGTCCAGCAGTGCCTTTACTTTCTCGGGAATAACACCACTCCGCATAGCAATCACGGCAGGATCCTTCGACTTCAGCCAGGCGCCGTCTTTCTTTGCCAGGAAGAGCTGAAGGTCCTTGGCGTCGCCCGTGAAAGTCATTGCATTCTCCGCCTTGATCGCCTTCTTCAAGTCTCCCACCAGCTGGCTCGCGTCGATGTCCACAGGGAAAGCGCTTCCAGCCACACCAACGATCGCACAAACAAGCTTGACCATCTTTTCTCGAGACGGCGAGTTCTGGAATGAGGAAGAAGGAGGGAGAATTTCTGGCGTACTTAAGCGGAAAAGAAAGCGCGTGACAATGATTTTCAACCAATGATGAGACGCCACGTCGCGCTGGTCCGAACTAATTCTCAAGGTTGCGTCCAGCTGCCTCGAAAGAACGTTCCAGGACTGGTCTCGCAGGTAAATTACGGAAAGTAAAAAAACTGCCAGCGTAATGTTCCATGTCGTACTACTAGTGTAACGGGGTACGTAGCACTAAGTGTACCCTGGTTACATGAAGTGTGACACTTCACACTTCAGGAGTATGACATGTCATACTCCGGGATATTTGGTACAAGGTACCAAGGTCATTCAAAACCAACCATTGGTTAAATGACATTGCATTACTATACTGTAGGTAGCTGATAGTTTGTATTAACCTGGATGGACAATAAACCGGTTCGTTTCCTCGCGACGGGGTGCTCCACGAAGCTGACACACGTGAGTCGACGTGAGCCGAGTGGTACTGTGTCTATGGTGCCGTGCCCTCAATTGGTGAAGGACTATCACGAAGCCATGGGGCGGGGGTTGATTGTCCACGATCATC
>NW_003303581.1:105922-108689 GCF_000142945.1 Phytophthora infestans T30-4 | reverse complement strand
GCATTTCGTCGGCTGCAGCCGGACTTATGTTTCTGATTGTCCGAATTTTTGATGCGGTAGTCGATCCGCTGATCGGCACGGTCGTGGACCGGACCAACTCGCTTTAAGTTGTGACTGTTGCTGCGATGCTTAAAAAAAAACCTTCTTCAACAAAATATGGGAATTCGTTTTTTGCGTTGGTAGTGCCGTCTCGGTGGGCCATCGTGTCGTCGGACGCGAAGCGAACAGGTGACGACGGCGACCATTTTGAAGCGCGTTGAAACAAGTGCCACGTCGGAGTCGTGCCAACTGGTACACCTCGGGAAGTATGTCGTATGACTCTCGCTTTTTCATAAAGGCTCTTTAGGTCGAGCGATCCAGGCTAAAAAGTCAATCGCCGTCAACTGACCGGTCCTGGAGCTATCTCCGATACAGTAGGCGTTGCCGACGACGAAACGCCTGACACAGTGACGTGTGCAGCATGTTGCCCTTCCGTGGTCCCGCGAATGGTGGCAATCCGCGATCAAGTTTATTGCATTCTGTTTCGTCAACGCTTTTCACCTTTTATCTCATGTTTATGTTGTAGAATATAGCGCTAATAATTACAAAAGCGACAACTTCAATTATGAAAATTCGGACGCATCTCGTCGATAACAAGGAGAAACATTGTGTCGCATTAGATCTACTCTATGGCGATACACGACACGCTATATATACAGTGTACACACCACCACCAGGTATTCTTACCCCGTACACGACACTTCTGTCGTGACGACGAGAAAACGATGCGTCTGGAGAGACGCATTTGCTTAAAGTTCAAAAGTGACTTTACAGTTTTCCACGTAAGCTGAAGTTGATGTCCGTAGCTGAGACACAGTCGAGCGTCCCGCAATGCAGTTTCTATGTTACGGGACGCAAAAGAACGCCGCGATCCAGAAGGTCGACGTGTACTAATTCACAAAGCTGCGGTCTTCAGACTCAGTTACCAATTTCCCGCCCAGAGCACAACGAGACTCCGAAGAGAGGAACACTACTTCAAGAGAATGCTGTACAAACCACACACACCTATGGAGCTCGGGGATGCCGTGATAGGCCACATCACGAGTGCATTCGTGCTTGTGTTCGGCTTTATGGTCCCCGCTGTACACAGCGTTGTTAGCTGGGAGACCGACCTCAGTCCCATCGTTCCGGTACGATAAACTGCACCACTGACAAATCGGCTGGACTAACGTCAAAATTATGTTTAATTGAAGGAATGGGCTGGAGACATAAGCCCAGTCAGCAAAAACAAGACGCTCGATTCGCTGCCCCGCCACTAATTTGGCTTATTAATAGCTCGCGGGCGGCGAAAGTGCTAGGGCTTTCACTGCCCCGAAGAACGTAACCACTCAGCGCCAAGGAGTCTGAATCAACTCCAACCTTAAACACCGAAGTGCCCGCTTAACATCACTGCCTTTAAATTTAATAATTTCTTTAAAAATGTCGCTGCTTGGATCCTGTTAACACCTCAAAAAAAGTTGTTTGTGCTCTTTTTGAAGAGCTAATTTAAGTACTCTACAAAAAAGCGCTTTCGAAAACGGCATCTTAAAAAAAAAGCAATAGGAGCTTTGATGTTTTTTTTAAGTCTGACGTTGAAAAGTGCTCGCTTAACTGAGGGTCGCTCTTAACCACGCCATGGCACAAAAGCTGTGATCCGATTGGATGAGCGCTTGCTAGGGCTAGAGTTTAAAGTAAATAAAATGACAGGAAGTGCCACGGACATTCGCAAGTGTCATGGCAAGGGGCAATTGCCATGTGCCATGCTACTTTTAATTGCATTTATGTATATTTTAAAAATTGTTTTCATGATGGCACAGTGGCAGGTCTATTCGTAACCACGCCATGCCATGGCTCAATCTCTAGTGCCATGGCATGGCACACGTGGCAGTGGCTAAGAGCCACCCTGAGAAAAAAGCTTTCTGTTTTTCTAAAAGCACTTTGATTTCGAAACACTTTTTACAATGACATTTTATCAAATCATTGCGATAAAAAAAAAAAGAAGAATTCCAAAGGTGTTAAATAAAGCGTTTCTTTTTGAAAAAACAACGACTCTTAATTTTTTTGGCTTTCTAATATGATCAAATATTAATTGAGGCCTTTTTTCGAAAGCGTTTAAAAATCGAGCTCTTTACCAAACGGTTTTCGTTTAATGGTCAGCCAGCCATCCGTCAAACCGACGTCTGCCACAAACATCAAGATGACCGACTCCGCCGGTGCGAAAATGAACGCTGCGACCATCGCCGAGCCCTTCAGCTTGGCCGTGCGCCAGTACATTGAGCAGGACATGGGTGGCGTGGGTCCCAAGCTCGTGGGTTTGCTGGCTCACGGCGACCCGGCCGCCAAGAAGTACGCCGAGGGACGGGCAAGGCCTGTGCACGCGACGGCATCCGCTACGAGCTGCGCGAAGTGCCCAAGGACGAGCTGCTGGAGGCTTTGGAGAAGGCCAACAAAGACTCGGGTGTGCACGGTATTCTCGTGTACTACCCGTGCTTCGGCGCCTTCCCGAGCTTCTTCGGTGGCACCATGGACGATTTTTTGCGCGACAGCATCAGCATTAAGAAGGACGTGCAAAGACTGTGCCAATTCTACCGTGGCAACTTGTACCGTAACATCCGCTACGTAGACGACGAGAAGACGCAAAAGTGCGTGCTGCCTTGCACACCTTTGGCAATTGTCAAGATCCTCGAACACCTTGGCGTTTATGACAAGACCAAGCCTACTGGCGACCACTTGTCAGGTGTTAACATCA
>NW_003303581.1:97436-100734 GCF_000142945.1 Phytophthora infestans T30-4 | reverse complement strand
ATCACGTTACATGTATATAAGATCTACACGATTGCCGTACCTAAGCTATCCTCTAATGTACATAACTTGTCATTCCAGCTGGTATCAGACACATCATTTTTACTGTAATCAAGGTTAATGGCAATATATAACTGAATACCGTGATGTCACCCAGGTGAATGTTGCTTGTGTCGGCTAAGGGTAACATTACTGTAAATTACGACTAACCAAAGTAATTTAACCCGCGTGAATGTTGTTCGAGCAAAGCCTTATGCAGCAAATGCATACGACATATCATACCGCCAATATCTCTCTTGTGATCGCAGTGCGACTCGCACTGTGTGATCGCGGTGGAATTCCCTGATCAAACATATTTGCATCCGCGACCCCTTCGAGGCTGTCCACCGAGAGATACTCCTTGGTTTCACCCGATAGCCGTTCCGCAACCATGTCGTTGATACGCCGAACACTTGCATTTGTGGGGGCTAGTATGGCTCGCTCAACGAAGTATTCATCGGGTAAATTCTCAGTATCAACGCCCGGGTACACCGCATCTTTGAGTGCGTTGACGTTGCGGACTCGTCGGTCTTCTTCAACTTCGTCCAAGTCTCGCTCGTGTTCCTCGTCCGCCGAGTAGTAGCCTGAAACTTGGGGGAGGCTCCATATCCGCGTCTTCTTCGTCAGAGGTCATTTGTTGTACCCGTCGTTTTGGAATGATACACATGTCGCGTGGAAGGCAAATGTCGCCATCACCGATCTCATGGCTGACTGGGTAACGGCCTTCTCCAATTTGAAGTAAAAATTCAGAGTGTGTGCGGCCCCACGCCGAGTCCACGCAGCAGCATATTGCCATCGTCCACGTGGGTTTTCTTCAAGTAAATGTCGTCATCAATCAGCAACTCGAGAGTTTGTACATTCATGGCGGTGTACTCGAGGACAATAGACTGATGTCGTTCGAAGATAGCACCATCCAAGGGAGACGTTAGTGATAGGTGTACCTCGTCCTCAATAGAGGGAGTGGGTGGCTTTCGGACGTAGGCATCTTTCTTGTATGTCGTGAGCTCTTCGATTAGCCCAGGAATGGGGATAGTAACTTCGAGATGAAGCTTAAATATCCCGTCGTGTGTGAATTTTCGGAGAGGAATCGACAGTGCGATTGAGCACTTCAGTATCGTCGTCTTCGCTTTCAAGTGCAAGAAATCCTATTTCCGACGTGAAAACCTCGTCGTCCAAAAATAATTCGTATCGAAAAACCTCGGCGCCATACAAATGCAGAGCTTCAGTGGGAAAGTTGGCAAGTTGCCACTCGAATGAAACACCTTGTGGCGTGATTATTGAATTTCCCACGGGGCTCACAATGTGCACGGAAACATTCGAGATATCGTACGCCGAGAACAGCTCCTCGTAGTTCGATAAGGGGAACACTACAGGGTGAAAGAAGCTGTACACACACGCAAGGAGGTACGCAACTAACACCGTGGCAGCTCCCCCCACAAACAGAAGCTCTTGCTGGGTGGGATCACCATTATTTCGCTTCATCTTGGTCTCCGTCAAAAGTCCCTTGCTCTTTGCCACCGCTTGATTTCCCGTCGACTCTGGACGTCCCTTAGCCACAGCCTTCGAGCTCTTATTTTCCCTCTCCGGCGGTCTTTTATCTTCTTGTTGCACGCCATCGTCTGAATGTACATTCGGATCAGCACAGTCGTCCTCGTGCCCCGCCTCGGCGATGTGAGCGTTCTTGCCTTTCATGCTGTTTTTCGATTCCGGATCTTTCATGCAAATCTCCTGCTCGATTGCCTCCGGATGCGGAGTGTCTGCCGAATTGCCATCATCCTCCGACTCGCACGAGGTCACCTCCGATGTGATAGTGTCTAAGAGCTCTTGGGCCTGTAAGTACATGAACTCACTACCATTATCACTTGTTAGGGAAAACCCCCTTGTGGGGGAGAAAAAAAAAACGCTTTAAGGGCTATTATACCAATTGTGGCCGTTTTGGTTCCGGAAGAGATTTGGCGTACCCCAGCCCTGGAGTTGATGTTGATAGCAGTCAAAATTGGCCGTTTCTCCCAAACGCAAGATCAATTTGCCACGAGTTGGGGTTATGCGAAGCTATTTTGAAACCATTGAATCTCTTCTTTTGCTCCTGAAATCGTTGAATATCGGGCTGACTCCCATACCAATCCTTTACTATTTTGAAAGTTATCTTAGGATTCAACTCCTTTGCTTTCTGATACAGAGCTTGAGCTCCTATAAAACTGGTTTTTGGTTCATAGTAGAGTTTCTTTAATAGCGCGTCCATGATCTATATTTACATTAAAAAAATCCCAGTGGCTAGCTGCTAAAATTACAAGTGGTTCAGTCGTGATACCATCATCAAGTACTTGACGTTTGTCATAGTAGTAGTTAAGCGCTGTTTTGGTTTGAGTATAGGTGATGATAGACTTGGCTTCTTTCGATGGTCTGAACCCCTTGTTTGTACCTTGTAGCGTGATGCGATCCCGTACGACAGTCTCAAACCCATCAGGATTAAGAACACCATTGTTTCGACCACTTCCCTGTTGAATACCCTTCGCTGAAACCTTTACTTTGTATGTCTCATCGGGTAGGTAGCAAATATAGTTCTTACTCGATAGTGAGACCATAGCATCACCTGACCATTCATCTTTGAACAAACCAGGCGTACGGCGATCAAACTTAGCTACCTCAGTGTTGTAGTCACGTGGAAACCAATCGTATATACGCTCCTTGAAGTATGTTCGTAGCCCAGGCTTAATACAGTCTTGAAATGGATTATCACAGCTGAAAGCGATATAAGCCGAATCAGTGTCCATCTCCTGATACTGGAAGTCAGAGCGATCGAAGTAGAAACTTATGCAGTCATAGTAAAACTGAAGCATGCGTAGCTTAGCAAGCTGATAGATAGCAATCGACAAATGGATTAGGTTCTTATTATTGAGTCGGCGCTTCTTCCATCGTGATCTCACACGCATCATTAAGCTCCTCGAGACCATGGGACGATCACAGAACGTTCCTGGGATTGCAAACCCGGTTCGGAACGGCCCTTAGGAATGCTTAGAACGGCGCAAAGCGAAGCTCAATTTCCGGCGTCTAAGTGTAAGTTTTAAACACTCTCCTAGCCTGATAGTAGCTCATTACGATCGTGCCACTTCGATGCGTCTTTTGTTTTTCGGGTAGCTTATGGTTTCTTGCATTTCCTACCTTCGAGAAGCTCATAAAAACTCGTATGGATTACGTATGTCAAGGCTTATACATGTATGCGAGTCCTAAGTGTTTACTGTACTGAAATTTAATTTAATGG
>NW_003303581.1:81411-93023 GCF_000142945.1 Phytophthora infestans T30-4 | reverse complement strand
GGCTTAGTATGATCGAATCCCAAAAGGAAACCGGTTTCTGAGTTCTCATCCGAGCTCTTTGCTTCCAGTATGCTCGGGTTTAAAAATAAGAACTGGTAGTTTTTACGAAAATGGGACAGCTGAAATCCCCAGTATTGTGAATTTCGCCCCATAATTAACAAATGGGTTGGATAAGCCAGGATCAGTGAAATGGTCAGCCAATAGATCGTTGGCCGCAATAGGTCAAAACCTTGTCCTTCCTCCCCGATTCTAGTCAATCGTCATCACACTCGTCAATCTCTCCATTGTGGCGCACTGATTGCGACTTTACACTGGGAGTTAAAATCCCGTCAACTCTGCAATAAGGAATAAGTGCCAATATTTTAAGATTTAGGGCCACAGCTGGCACGCTGGACGAGCAGTGGTTTTTTTTTAGACAAGTGTTTCTTCGATAAAAGCAACTACAGATGTGGTCACTGGTTCACTTCTTCGCGCACTGGTCTTCTCGTTGCTGTTTCTCACCTGCTTCCTTTTTGACGACTTCTTGCCGGTTGCCTTCGCCTTCTTTTTCGCGTTTGGCACCTCGTTAATCTGCTGTAGAAGCTCTCTAGTGAGCAACCTCCATGTCACTGCAGTTGTAGTGCGCTTCTTCTTCGCTCGCAAACGAGGGAGCACCAATACCTCTACCTGAATATGCGCCCTCATCGGCAGCCACGCTGCAACCTGCAGCATTTTCTGGTGCTCTGGAAGTTCTTGAGGGACGTCATCATTTTCGTCAGTGACCACGGGTAAACCCTCGCATCCTTTGAGTCCTGCTTGGGTGCCACACTAACGTAACAGCCCTGCTACGTAAGCCCCGCCAGTTCGGGTGTAATTTCGTTTAGTATGGTATCGTTTCCATCCGCCCCAACAAATGTATTAACCAGCGTTATCAGCTTATGCTTGAAAGATCCAAAAACCGCTACGTCCAGCGGGTAGCTTCTGGGCCGTATCACAGACCTTCACCAAATATTGCGCAGAGCACCCGTCCATAATACGCAGCAAGGGGCTTTGTGTATCAGAAGGGACGTTAGCTTCAAAGAAGCGAAGCTAGATGAAAAAGCGCGGCGTTCATAAAGCCCGATTCCGTCACTGTAACACCCGCATCAGGTACCGTACAGAAGTCCAAGACGCTCATCTTTACAGTCTTTCCAGGTAGTATACAGATTGGGAGGAGGGCAGCCAACCCATTCGCACTACCACAAACCACTATAGTGAGGTAGAAATGAGTAGGGATCTCCGATGTCCAAACATTTCGTGATCCTTTAGCTGTCACCACTGTCTTTGAGTTCTTCCTCGTGGCGAAGCATGTTTTGTCCATGTTGAACACCTGACAAGCGTCAAACGCTTGCTCACCGTACCGAGGAGCTAGCGTAGTGTAGAATAGTGTTTCATCATCATGTGTGACGCTGTTTCTCGTCTTCGAAATCGACTGTGCTGTCCGGACTCGTGAAAGCGCTGCATGAAGCGCTTGTACTAGCCTTCACTGAGGCTTCTTTCGAAAAGGAGATTGGATATTTCGCTAGCCTTGCTAATGATCTCTTGCCGAACCGCATACCGAATCACCTGTTGTCGTCGTAGCACCCACTTGTATATGTTTATTCTCGGCTTCAGCTGGTAGCAATGGCGCCGGACCTTGTCGCTTTGCTTTCCGCGGTGTTTCTTGCTTCTCTGCAGCTACCCATGAGGCAAGAGTACGATACTGTAGCCCTCGAAGCTTACTTGTCTCCTCTATTGAAGCTCCCTCTTGAACCTGAGCGACTGTTGCATTTACTTGGGACTCTGTATAGCTTGCTCGTTTTGACACCATTGCAGGATTGAGCTAAGCGAGATGAGTGCGCTCTCGTAGGAAAATTAAAGTTTTAGCCAAATGGTTTCTGGTAGTTATCATACATGACAATGATTGGTAGAAACTAAGTGCACTGACCAGCAGCCTTGTTTCTAGAGGCAAGAGGATTTGCGCTCGCTACAATTCCCGATATGTCTGACTTCGGTAAACTAGTCGGGTGCGCGATTTGGTGGACCCCACTCGGGGCGCTAATACCGAATTACCTTAGTTATGCATTACACCCAATCTGCAGTGCAGACTCTGCAATTTCTGGTCTCTGCACTGCAGAGACCAGAAATTGCGTGTCCCGACTATCGGTATCTTCGAACAAACAGAACAAACACTATTTAAATTTGAGCAAGTTCACGAAAAAGATCATCAAAGGGATCGACGCCATGAATAAATGAGGATACGGCGGCAATTATATTTGCTAGCTGGTAAATCAGGGTAGAACGTGTGAATTGCGGACGCAATACTACCGTTCTTGTCTAGATACTCTAGTACCCTCAGCTTGTGAGAAGCAGTGTACGCCGTAATGGTGTTCGTTGGTGCTTGGCGGCCCTTGCCACCAGGTAGGCGAGGCCTCCCCTTTGGGCGTTTTCGTTGCGTTGGACTCATCTGCGGCTTTGAGAAGTGAGACCAGTACTAGATAATGTACGCAAATTACTGGTTGTCAAGCCGTGTAATTGATAACTAAGGATGCACGGCTTCTTTTCCCACTCAGCGTTTGGCGGCTTCTGATTGGCCACATTGAAGTGTAATTGATAACAAAGAGTAATTCATAACTAAGGTTATTCGGTATACCATTATTAAAATGCCTCAGAGAAAATACAGGATAGCTGACATCGCCAGCGATCTGACTTATTGCAATTTATTGCAAGTCATAATTTATTTGCCCATTTTGAAGCTGAATATTTTAGTTTTAACCAATTAAACCCATTATCCAACTCGCATCGCGATTCGCTGATGAACCGCGTCACGGGTCGACGTGGCACCACCGGCTTTACAGCTCTCTTCGACATCCCACTCTCTGACCACTACTTCAAAAAACATCGACCTGGTTTTGTTAGATCCCTAAACGAGCAACCAAGCATGTTGCAGTTGCGGTGCCGCTTCAATTGGCATCGACCACCATTATGGTGACTATAGTCCCCCCCCCCCCAAGTCAAAAGGTCACATACTCGAACCAAGTGTAGGTAAAAAAAAAACTTTGTCAAGTAAATTTACATTGTACAGTACTGTAGCAACAAGATGGACTCAGTCAACGGAACTGCAGACGAACGTCACGCATCCTTCAGTTGCTGTCGGCGATTAACGCGAGCACTTGACCCGCTGCAATGTAGCTGACAGCCCCATCCTCCCCACTCGAAGTTTGAGTGGGAAGGGGTCAAATCAAGCCATCGGTCCGTCTGTCGGCGTTGAAGTGAAGTTCCACGTGGCACTTCTGCTTGTGTTGTGTCAATGGCTTAGCAAAAGATCCTTCGGTATTTACAACATTAAACTGCAGACGTGAGCTCTCTCCGCTGCCGACCTGCCTCACTACCTATAAAACTAGAATACTTGTCCACTTCAGCCAACTGCACAAGAGCTTCCGAGCTTATAAACAAACAATCACCGACCTCCATCCATGTTGACTCCGTTTTACGAGTCTTTCATGAGCTCCAGCACGGCGCTGAGCTCCTCCCCCGTGAACTCAGCCGGTACGGGGTTGCCTCCATACCCCGACTGTGACTGCGGCTGCTGCGGTGGAGAGTGCTGCCTCACGTCGTGCGGGGACGAGCTCTCGTACTGCCGAATCGACTGCGCATAGTGAGACTCGGACGTGGACATGAAGGTCGTCGTTGTCGACGTAGGCTGGTACGAGCTGACGAGTGTGTTGCTCTCTGTGCCACGCACATACGACGAGTACGGCGCTTGGGCTGACACATAGGAGCCCGACGGCACGTAATTCGGACTGCTAGTTGTAGCCATCTCGACCGAACTAGCCGACGTTGTCGAGTCATAATAGCGATGCGAGGACGTCGGTGGCAAGTGAGGAAGTGGGTGGAACGACGAGCCGAACAGACCAGTCTCGGACGGGAAGGCACGAGTTGGGAACGGGAGGCGAGGTGCACCTCCTTGAGGGTGCGTACGGTCGTCCATAACGGACTTCGATGACAAGACAGAGCCGCGGCGGTAGACTTGCTCTTCTCGTAGTTGAGACATTGGAGCATTGTACATTCTGCGGTCCTGGTAGAACTCGTCGTTCGCTACGGAGGGGAGCGGGAACTCGACGTGTCGGTGCTCAGCCCCTGGTTGCATGACGCCCATGGGCGACGGCATGACTCGTGTGGCCTTAAGACTCTCTTTGTTGTCATTACTGGCATTGATATTCTCGTTTGACGCGTTGTTAAATCCCTCGGCCACACTGCCATGCAACTTCTGGTGTTGCACATACTCCTTGTAGTTATCACAAGCCCACGAGCAGCCCTGCTCCGTACACCGGAAAAGGTTTTGTCCGTCTGGAAAGTGGATTCGCATGTGGCGTTTGAGCTTCGTGCTCGTGTTGAATCGCTTGCCACACATCTCGAAGAAGCATGGATACGGACGCTCGCCACTGTGGATGCGCTTGTGGCGACTGAGGTTTCCCGATGTATTGAAACGCTGCGCACAGCCCTGGTAGTCGCAGGCGTACGGCTTCGTGCCCGTGTGGATGCGCATGTGCCGTCTCAAAGCGAAGGAGCGCGGAAACTGCTTCCCACAGTGCACCTCGGGACACACGAATAGGTCACGCTTGGGCTGTTTGGGGCTTCGAGCCGAGACTGGCGACGTCAACTCTTGCGTGTGAGTTGCGGGTGGCACACCGTTACTCGACTCGGGCTTGGTGTCTGTTGCAGCCCATGGTTGAAAGACAGCCGGGGTCGACGAGACAGGAGGATGGGGAAGATGCGCGGGGGTCGCATCCTCTTCGTCAATGTGGCGGAATGCGAACGTTTGAGCTTTGGGCGCATACACGACGGGCTCGGCGCCGCTCAGTGCGGACGACGGCGTCATTTGCATGCGCATGTAGGGCGGGACGACACTCGCGGTTGAAGGTGTTGAAGCGCAACACAGAACACGCCTGCGAGGGAGACGGCAAGTCGAAGAATGAAGTCAATGTCGCCAGACCCCCAAGTTGCAACGCTATCCTCCAGCCCTGCGCCCTGTCGCTCCGAGGAGCGACTTTGTCCTCCATTGGCCCGGCTACGCTTCTCGACGCCCACTACCTATTTGTGGAAGCCATTTGCACAAATTAGTGTCCCTATTTCTTGATGTTCACAAAAGTAAACGTAATTACCGGCCATCCGCTGTTGGCGGTCGCACAGAGATGGTTTAGTGGCTTTCTTGCCGCCCTTGTGGTAGTTCCAATAAGAATTTTTGTTATCGGCACAACATGTATAGATAAATTGAGTCAATGCGCGCTCATTTTGAGACCACGGATCTCATTTCAGTGAACGCCTGTTTTAAGTAAAAGAATCAGCTCAAAGAAAGTCCTTCGTGCGGGTTCCACTGGAACTTCCAGTCTGGAACTTCCAGGTGTCCACAAATTGTTTAGATGCCCAATCCTAGTGAAATTCCTGATGATGTGACACAAACTTTGACGTGGACTCTTAATTTCCCGCTGCCATTACAGTAAAGTCATTTAGCGTAATTATGTACCAGTGGTGATTTCCAGTACACATTTGAGTACAGTATCATAGCTAAGACATCTCGCTCATCGTACCTGTATTCCCGTCCTAACGCTACGACATTGCTGAGCCTTTTAGTTCCACAAGCAACACGTCAACACGTTTAATATAAAGTACCGTACTTAACACCAATTATGTACATACTTGAAAGTACAAAATGTACATACCATCCACAGCAGCTGCTTCTGTCCGGGCTTACTTACTCCCGCCATCCTTTTGCGCAGCCAGATGTGGCCAAAACATGGGCGCTTTTGCACAGCCGTGTCTTCTATGCTTGACGTTGACCGATGCGGCATCGATACCCGCCACGGTGGCGGGTACTGGCCCCGTACATTTAGAAAAAGAATCCTGCATCAGCGTCATGTGGGATTACAAAAAGAAACAAGATTGCAAAAGAAGATACAGTACCGGCATTGCCAATGATGTACAGCTGTATTATAGTGTGATACCTTTCGCATCGTTCCCTGTATTCTTCGTCGGCTGGACGTACAGAAGCCCGTTTTTTTTACAGGAGAAACTATTTTGATACATATGTATGTAACTGCACTCAACTCGTTCTGGTGGTTAACACCGAACTGCGATACGCCCCCATCCTCTCTGATAATAATATCCGATACAGTACTGCACCCCGTTTTCGCGGGGGTGGACCTTATAGGATTTGCAAATAAATCAGAGTTTAGCATACAAACAATAGTTCATTTGGAAGCACGATCATCACATCCGGAAGTTTAGCAAAGGTCCAAGGCGCGAAAACGGGGTGCAGTACTGTATGACTACAGTACATTAATGTAGACTATTGTGAGCCTGAGAGATCAAAGTGAGCATTTGATTTTACATTTAATACTGCAAATATTACCCGTCGCACTTCAATGCGGTACGGCAACACTTGAACGCGAAATGTATTGCCTTCTGGTGAACCTAGCATCATTTACGAAGAAAGGCAAAACAAAAAACATTAATAGAACTTTTTTTTCTGCAAGTTCATTGTAAGGCATTACTCTCCCATAGGTTCACGTGCTTTGCTTTAGCGCCCCCCTCCAGCACGAGCTTTACTATGTACTCATGTTTTCCGTCCCAACAATTGCAGTGCTAAGATAAAAAGTATATTTATTTTAGAAAAGGTCGATGACCAGTTTAGTGCAAAAAGGCAATGCCCCAGCTAAACTCTATGAAGTCTAGTCTACTTGTCCCTCGTAAGAAATACTTTATAAGTAAGGTAAATGGTCAAATCAGTAGCCCTGACAAGGTACTGTCATAAATGGCGATAATTCCTAAAGAAACGTCCAATTGACACCTAATAGAAAAATGATATACTCGTTGATTTTTGTAATTTTTTGTGAGTTATGTTCTAGATGGGCGTACAAGTTCGTCGGTCCATTGAGACGCCCCAATTTTGGTGCTTGCCAATTTAGTAGCCTTCTTATACTTGGTTTGAGTATTGATAACTTCCCAGCTGAGACCCGCTGCCTGTAGATGCCGCCTGGGTTGGAATTTCCCAGATAGTGAAGCAACATATACTAGTTTTACCAGTGAGACCTGCGAAAGGCAAAAGGCGACACCGGAGAAAACGGGTGGACGGATAATAACGCGCGAGCTATTGGAGGAGGAATCAGCAAACAAGCGCGCGAAATCCAAACAAGGTAGAAGAGCTTCGAAGAAGAAGCAAAAAGCTGTGGAGCAGAAGTGAAGGTCTGACTTGCAGAAAATGATAAACTCGTTTAAAAAAATGATTCTGTGTCAATATGATGATGGGAAGGATTTACCACCTAGCCCTCTAGAAGTGACAGCCCATTTTGATCAAAGTTAGCTAGCTTAGCATGCATATTGACCCGGGAAAGAGGAAATATCCCGCAACTACGAAATCCAGGTGCAAGATTGATACCAAGTCGAGGGTTATTCCATGTTTGGCTTAGTTGATCACACCAATGCCAAAGTTCTTGGTCGTCTTGACAAGCTTCTTCGCCGCCCGCGCCGAAGAAGCTTGTGCGGCTAACTGCAATGCAGCTGCCTTGTCGATGGTTGACTCGCCGAGGCTTGGTAACAATCCATCGACAAGGGTCTTAAGGCTCGTTTTAAAAGGCGAAAACACCGCGACATCCGATGGCTGGAGTAGATGGGTTCCATTAGGAGGTAGACACACCAATTTAACACCGATACTGTCAGCAACATCGACGATCTTCATAGAAATGTGGGACGAGCAGCCATCCATAGCCAGTCGAAGAGGCCTTTGAATAGGCGTTGGTACCGCATTAGAAAAGAAGTGTAGCCATTGAGCAAAAACCTTGCTCGTCATGAACGCCTTCTCTGTCGTCGTAACCGCAGCACCTGGAAGCGGCCAGAACTCGAACAGGTCGTCGTTAGCACTCTCGCCGGGGAAGATAGACAGTGGGGGACTACAAACCCACTTGCACTACCGCATGCAACAAAACTGAGATGGAAGCTTGTTTTGGCATCCTTGTGCCACACGTTAGTCGAGCCCTTAGCGGCAAGAACCAGTTTGCGCTCCCGTGTAGTCTGGATCGCAGTCTCATCAACATTGAAGACTCGAGAAGCGCCCATATTGTGTTCAATAACCACTTTTGCCAGCGATGAAAACAGTATAGACAAGTCACTTTCAGCAACTTCGTTGCGTGCTTTCGACACAGACTGTGACGTTTTTAGCGAAAGCGATGGGTAGCGCTCCAGGAAGCGACGTAACCACCCATCCGCAACGGGTAATCCACACATAGCTGAGCTATCTGTTGAGCCTTGTCAAGTACGTCGTGGCGACTAACAGGTTGGCCGCACCTTTGGCGAGCTAGCATCTAGTCCCGGATACTATCCTCAGCATCTTTAGACAGCAGTGGCGGTCGCCCTCGGCGCTGAGGCCATATTGGACTGCCCTTGCGCTCCGCAGCGACGTACTTCTTAAGCGGTATCTTGGTCTTTCTACTCGTTACTTTCATTTCAGCTCCAGCGAGGACTTCTTGCACAGCTGCATCTCGTTCTGCTTCAGTGTAGTTGGCTCGAGACGCCCCCATTTGCAGGTGGTAGGAACTGAACTGGTAAATTAACTCTTTAAGGTTTTTGCTCTGACGCAGCTGTTTTCTTTTTGTCTAATCAAAACGGTTAGTTCACGCAAAGATGGATAATATTGGTCAAAACTAATGGGCTACTAGTTTGGCAAAGGCTCGTCATTTGACCATTTCCCTTAGTACAAAATTACCAAAATGACTGCTCTAAGATACTAAGTACTTAACTATGGGAAAGTCACTGCTGTGCAGCACGTCCGAAGTACTGTAGTCTGCTACTAAAGTATGTAGTACCCTTTTTAAAACCACGAGCGTGTGTTATTTTGTCAATATATATGCAAAGTGTAACAGGGTACGTAGCCCTAAGTGTACCCTGGCTACATGAAGTGTGACACTTCACACTTCAAGGCGTATGACACGTCATACTCCGGGATATCTGGGTACAAAGTATCAAGGTCGGTCCCAAGTCAACCAATTGATCAACGACATTGCATTTCTATAGGTGACTTATAGTTAGTATTAAGCCCCAAACTTAATCTACCCTATAAATATACTCAGTTTACAATCTACCCTTATTTAGGTCACTTCGCTCTCTTTTAAATAAAGAGGGGACCCTGTGAACTGCCGTTCACTGAGAATTTGTATACTCTAGGAAGATAACTTCCTCTAGCGCAAGGTGCTGTGTGACCCCGTCACACTTGGTAGCACTTGTAGTCAATCCACGCCAACGCAAGCAGACTATTTGAACCTCTCTGAAGTTCGTCGCCCTGGATAGGAACGACTTCTCCCATCTGAACGACTCACAGTTCGAGTCGGCTCGGAAGATGGCTGGCATCTTCAGGATGGAGTCCCTGCAGAGCCTGGTGGTATCAACACCGGCCGAGCAGCTCGAGCGTGTCAATGCGTTTGACGCTTACAAGCAAGGGCTCATTGCACATGTGCGAGAAACTTGCAGGATCCGCCGGCGGAAACAAATCCGCCACACCTGAAGCCAATACGGCTGAAGGTTAAGCCGTATGAAGGGAAGGAAGGCGAGAACCTTCACTTCTGGGTCCGAGAAGTAGAGCTCGCAATGGACGCGGCTCTGATCTCGACCGAGCAACTTTGTGTTGTTTTTGCACTCTCCAACCTTAGCGGCCGTGCTAAGAGCTGGGTGTACACACGGGAAGCAACATCCCCTGGATGTTTCACATTCCTGGGCTCAGCTGTGTGAACAGCTCCGAGCCGCGTTCCCTCGCCGGCGAACTACGAGTACCGCCAGCGTTCGCGCTTCCTCTCGTGTAAACAAGGGAGGCGCAAACTGCACGAGTATGTGCAAGAGATACGGGAGCTCACGGCGTCCCTAGTTGGAAGCCCACTCAACGAGCACATCAAGATGACTGTGTTCATGGACGGCCTTCGAGTGGGCCCCGCACGCACTCAGCTGTTCCGGGTGCAGTCAAGCACCCTTGAAGAGGCAATTCAAGTGGCTCTTCAAGAAGAGTACAGCCATCGCCAGGCGCGTACGCCGGCCTCAGCATGGCCTGGGAGCTCCTTGTCGGCTCCCGGTCGAACAAGCCCCAACGGACCAGTTCCCATGGAGCTCGGGTCCGCCGAACAGCGTGACGTCCGCTGCTTCGGCTGCGGGAAGCTGGGCCACTCCAAGCGTGACTACCCTGCGAAGAGACACCGCACGTGGACTTTCCCCAAGCCCATCTTCAAGGGTCGCTAGCAGAAGCCAGGATCCCGGGGACAGGGGAGCGCCAGAGACCAGTAGGGGCGCGGCGCCCTACTAAGGAAGAACTAAGCCTTCGTGAGAGGTGAGCGGGTGGCACGTACCACGGGGACTTAGCCCCTGAGAGGCTTCGCACTCTCGAATCGGCACAGAGCAGTGGCGGGTGGCTTATAGTACACGGATGTGTACGGGGCTACGATCACCCTTTAAATATTTTGCAATTCTGGGGCGTCGAAGAGCTTCGCACGCCGCCAGACGGTTGCACGTAATAGCAACAAAATTTCCGATGTTTTGAGAGAAAGCAAGGACAACGGGACGGTGTCAGTGCGACTGGCCGATGGGAAGGTCGTCACTGTCCCCAACGTCCAAGTGGATCTGGCCGTCAAGTTTGAGGACTTTGACAGCCTCGAACAGCTCACTGTTCTCGATATGGATCCATATGATATTATCCTGGGCATGCCCTGGCTTGAGAAGCACGAGCCCTGGATCGACTGGCGAGGCAAGGCAATCGGTGCCAGCCTCCCTGCGCAGTCCGACAGAGCATTAATGAGGCATGTTCCCACCTCTGTCAGGACCCCGGGGCGCCCGCAAGGGTTGCATGGGTACCGAAGCATCCAGCAGATGCTTGGGAGTCGTCGACGTATATGACGACTCCGAGGACGCTTCGATGGTGGCGGCGCCCAGAGGAGGCGCTGACCCAGTGGGTAACTTAGGTCCACAAGCGGGTAACATAGTTCCACAGACAGCTGCAGCTGTCACGAACGCTGGTAATAGCGTGTACAAGGTGGGTAACAAAGCTCCACACACGGTCGCCCAGACCATAACTGAAGAGGAAGACGCAGGTTGCGCCTTCTGTGTGGGCAACATAGTATCACATGAGGCCTCGAGTGCCTCGGATGTCGTAGCAACGACATCCCTAGACGTAGGCAGCAAAGCTCCACGTCACGGTCGCCGTCGTCAACGACGCCGCCGCCGCCTCAAGTCGGATCCGAATTTTGTTCCGATCGACGCCGCTTCAAGCGACTCGGAGGCCAGGGCCCGGGCTCCTCCGACAAGGCCGGTGGAAGAGTGTTATCACATCTTCGATGGCGAGACCGGTTTACCCGTCAAGGCATCTGGTGTTTACTCGGAACCGTTGCCAGAGGTTGCAGAGATACTGAACCTCGAGGAGATGACGGCCGAGTCTTTCCTGGCCAGCCTTAAGGCTGGAAAGGTTGCCGAGATGGTGCTCATAAGACCTGAGTCCACTCGGGAGGAGCTGAACTCATATTCTGTCTTGGACGAGGACGTCCTGGAAGAGCTGAGCAAGCAGCGTCAGACGCGCTTGGGTTATG
>NW_003303581.1:78338-81311 GCF_000142945.1 Phytophthora infestans T30-4 | reverse complement strand
ATGCAAGCGCGGTCGGGACGGAGCTGTTTGATTTAATGCAACGTTTTGACGCTGCACGCTCTTCCATCCTGACGTACGTAAAGCGTCTGTTGTGGTGGGTTTATTTCGCCTTGTTTGTTGTGTCCACGGCCTCTCCCGTGAGATCAATGCGATGTCATTGATGAATGCATCACTGGCGCGTTTTACACAGAAATGGAGCGGGAGTCGAAATCCCCGCACGCGACGCCGACTTTCTGCGTTCGGAAGCCGAACGGAAAGTGGCGTCCGGCTCACGCTTATAACAAGCTGAACAACGCAACGGTGCCGGCCCAAACACCAATTCCACGAAAGGATGTGTTTTTAAACAACATGGTCGGAAGCGTACGGTACAGTGAATTTGGTAGACGGATACTACCAGATCCTGATGCGAGAGAGTGACATCCCGATCACCGTGGTGAGCACTCCAAGCGGCATGCTTTGGGAGTGGCTCGTCATGCCGCAGGGCTTGTCTAACGCCCCGGCGACGTTCAATCGCCTGGTAACGCAATTGTTCCGCCCACTGCGTACCTTCGTACAGACGTACCTCGACGACATATTCGTCCTTAGCCGTGCCGAGGGAGGCAAGACGGCCATAGAGGTGCATCTAGGACACCTCCGTCGAGTGTTGGACGTGATGCGAGCAAACAAGCTCTACGCCAACATCGACAAGTGCGTTTTAGCGTCACCAGAGATCAAAGTTCTCGGTTGCTTCGTAAGCAACGTGGGCGTTCGGGCTGACCCAGACAAGGTCAAGGCCATAGCAGCATGGCCGACGCCCCGATCCCAGAAGGATCTTCGAAAGTGGTTGGGCTTGGCCAACTACCTTCACAAGTACAGCGCTGGGTACGCGGGCTTCGCTAAGCCCTTGTCGAGCCTCCTTCAGAAGGACGTCGACTAGCGCTGGGAGCAAGAGCACCAGGATGCTTCTGACAGCATCAAGGGCAGTCTCCAAGAGGCCCCTGTCCTAACCCTGCCGGACGAGACGAAGCCGTTTAGCGTCGTCTGCGATGCCTCCGATTACGCCATCGGATGTGCATTGCTGCAGGCCGACACGGCTGGACACGAACGAGTCATCTCGTTCCAGTCCAGGCAGCTCAAAGCCGCCGAGCGGAACTACCCTGGCCACGACAAGGAGCTCCTGGCAATGAAATATGCCCTTGTGAAGTTTCGTGTACACCTTCTGGGCTCTAGGCCCTTTGTGATCTACACAGACCACACGTCCCTGAGGACGGCGACTAGCTCACCTCACCTCTCCCAAAGGATGGCGAGGTGGCTGTCCTTCTTCGCGATATACAACTTCCGCGTCGAGTACAAGCCGGGCAAGCTCAACGTGCTTGCGGACGCCCTCTCTCGGCGTCCTGACTATGAGTTGGCCCACATCACGCGGGTGACAACGGATCTACATGATCGGATACGCATGGCGTATCGGGACGATGAGGCTGTCGCGCCTATCGTCAAGTTCCGTATAGCAGGAACGAGCGCGAAGTCCGACTGGCTCTCGTCGCGACAGCGCTCACGGCTCCACCGATATGAGTTGAAGGATGGCCTCCTCTATTACCGGGTGGAGGCCAATGATCTTCCACGGGTGGTCGTACCCAACGACGAGGATCTAAAGTTCGATACCCTCGCGGAGGCGCATGACGCGCCCTCCAGCGGCCACTTGGGTCGCGAGAAGACCTTCCTGTCGATTTCTCAGGCCTTCTGGTGGACCCACATGTACAGGTGGGTCGCTCGATATGTGAAGACATGTGACACATGTCAGCGGGTGAAATCCGCAGGGCACGCTTCGGCTCCACTACAGAGCCTGCCCGTTCCGGCTGACTGTTGGAAGTCGATGAGTCTTGACTTCATCTTTGGGCTTCCCGCCGACGGACACGGCAACACCGGGGTTTTGGTGTTCGTGTGTCGGCTGAGCAAGATGTACCATCTTGCTCCAGTATCGGTTAGCGTCACAGGCGAACAAACCGCGAGGTTGTTCGTCGATAGCGTGTTCCGCTATCACGTTCTCCCGGAGACGATTGTATCGGACCGAGACCCGCGGTTCACGGCTGCGTTTTGGAAAATGCTGTTTCCTTTACTGGGAACTAGTCTGTAGATGTCCACTCAGACCATCCACAGACAGACGGCCAGACAGAGCGCGTCAATTGAGTGCGCGAGGACACTCTGCGCAGTGTGTGCACGGAAGCACCACGTACGTGGTCGAAACAGCTTCCAGTTGTTGAGTTTGCGCTCAAAAACGCGGTGCACGCGTCCACGGGGCTCACGCTGCTCCACTTGAACGGCCGCTGTCACCCCAGAGTGCCTCTCACTCTTCGAGGAGCCGCTGACTCCTCTATTCTAAGTGAGGGAGAGGCTCGGAAAGCCCGTTCCTCCCCATGTCTCGGATGTGAGACTGCGGAAACAAGTGGAATCCTTTATGGATACCAAGCTGAGCGTTGTCAGCAGGGCCCGCGATGCCATGGCAGCGGCCCAGAAGAGACAAAAGGAGTACTCTGACAAACGTGGACGAGGAAACTTAAGTGTATTTAAGGTGGGGGACTTAGTGCTATTAGACACGAGAAACCTACCGCTAGATACTGTCAGCTCAGTCGGCAGCAACAAGCTGAAGCACTGCTTCATTGGACCATTCGCAGTATTGTCCAGGCGTGATGCGTCGTACACCATCGACCGTTCTAAGTCAATGACGACGCACCCGACGCTCTACGTTGGACGTCTTAAGCGGTACTTTGATCCGCAGGGGGGTTGCTGACTCGGAGACCCACCTAAGCTTAACGCCTCGAAGCGAGGGCCGGCTACAGACATCGACGAGGGCATCGGAGCAGGCAATCAAGCCTCGGTCAAAACAGCAAGGCTGCGTCCAAGACCGTAAGCCGGAGGGGTATCAACGAACCGACCCCGGAGCCTTACTTGGAGCACGTCAGTACGTCGAGCACGTAGAGTCCGTCAAGTACGCAT
>NW_003303581.1:75586-78088 GCF_000142945.1 Phytophthora infestans T30-4 | reverse complement strand
GGAAAATTTCGGGAGTGGGCCCGTGCGAGGTTAAAAAGTTCCTCGCCCTCGGCCGCCGCTCCCTTCCGCTGTCTCAAGACTACAATATGATCGTGTCCCAGGGTGAGCCCAACTTCCAATTGCAACACCCAGCTGATAGCATTGAGAAGCAAGTCGCGGAAGAGGGTATCGTAGCCTGCTATGATGTATATGATCGTACTAACGATTGATGTGTTGGTGAAGAGGACGGAATAGCCGCATTAGAGGTCAGGACACCACAGCAAAAGCTAGGTCGCTTGGTATGTGAAGCCCTCCGAACGGTGCCATCGAAAATTCGGGACGAGTCCGCTGCTGGTCACATAGTACATGGCCTTGGCGGTGCATCCTTCGCTGTGCTCAACCTACAATATGATCGTGTCCAGGGTGAGCCAACTTCCAATGCAACACTTAGCTGATAGCATTGAGAAGCAAGTTCGCGGAGAAGGTATCGTAGCTTGCTATGATGTAAATGATCGTACTAACGATTGATTGTGTTGGTGAAGAGGACGGAATAGCCGCATTAGAGGTCAGGACACCACAGCAAAAGCTAGGTCGCTTGGTATGTGAAGCCCTCCGAACGGTGCCATCGAAAATTCGAGAGGAGTCCGCTGCTGGTCACATAGTACATGGCCTTGGCGGTGCATCCTTCGCTGTGCTCAACCTACAATATGATCGTGTCCAGGGTGAGCCAACTTCCAATGCAACACCCAGCTGATAGCATTGAGAAGCAAGTTCGCGGAGAAGGTATCGTAGCTTGCTATGATGTATATGATCGTACTAACGATTGATTGTGTTGGTGAAGAGGACGGAATAGCCGCATTAGAGGTCAGGACACCACAGCAAAAGCTAGGTCGCTTGGTATGTGAAGCCCTCCGAACGGTGCCATCGAAAATTCGGGAGGAGTCCGCTGCTGGTCACATAGTACATGACCTTGGCGGTGCATCCTTCGCTGTGCTCAACCTACAATATGATCGTGTCCAGGGTGAGCCAACTTCCAATGCAACACCCAGCTGATAGCATTGAGAAGCAAGTTCGCGGAGAAGGTATCGTAGCTTGCTATGATGTATATGATCGTACTAACGATTGATTGTGTTGGTGAAGAGGACGGAATAGCCGCATTAGAGGTCAGGACACCATAGCAAAAGCTAGGTCGCTTGGTATGTGAAGCCCTCCGAACGGTGCCATCGAAAATTCGGGAGGAGTCCGCTGCTGGTCACATAGTACGTGGCCTTGGCGGTGCATCCTTCGCTGTGCTCAACCTACAATATGATCGTGTCCAGGGTGAGCCAACTTCCAATGCAACACCCAGCTGATAGCATTGAGAAGCAAGCTCGCGGAGAAGGTATCGTAGCTTGCTATGATGTAAATGATCGTACTAGCGATTGATTGTATTGGTGAAGAGGACGGAATAGCCGCATTAGAGGTCAGGACACCACAGCAAAAGCTAGGTCGCTTGGTATGTGAAGCCCTCCGAACGGTGCCATCGAAAATTCGGGAGGAGTCCGCTGCTGGTCACATAGTACATGGCCTTGACGGTCGGACTCTCGGAGAGCACAGACGTTCTGGGACTGTGATCACCTTGATCACTAGCGAGCGACTGCACGCTGTCATCTTTGTGCTCACTGGGCACTGGGCTGTGCCCTCCCACAGAGCCCGCAGGAGCATCGTGCGTGCTCTCGGACTCGGCATCGTCTTCACTGCCCGAGTTGAACTCACGTTCTACGAACCGAGGGCTCGGACGATTATCTGAAGACGAGGGCGACGGACTGCGGCGCTTGCTTGCGCGCTTGTCCACAGTCGCGTCACCCGAGGAACCGATCGCCTCGGAGGCCACCTGAGTAGCCTCCTTGAGTGCAGAGCCTTTGCCGTGAGGCTTAGTGCTCTTGGCTTGCGCCTTACCGGCAGCAGCCTTGGAGCGTGTCTTAGCACCGCTCTTTGCAGTGCCACGAGGCATGATAACGGTCGAAGTGGGGACCTAGACGAAGAGCGCACAGGTTGCTGCTTGAGGCTATAACTGTGAAGTGAGCCTCCGCCGCGCTCGCGCGGCCAAGTCGATGGTTTTCGACTTTGAGAATGAGAGTTTGTGACGAACACCTCTTCATTCTGATTGGTCGGTAAACCGAACCTAAGTGGGGGAGGATGTAACGGGGTACGTAGCCCTAAGTGTACCCTGTGTACATGAAGTGTGACACTTCACACTTCAGGAGTATGACACGTCATACTCCGGGATATTTGGTACAAAGTACCAAGGTCGTTCAAAGCCAACCATTGGTCAACGACATTGCATTTCTATAGGTGACTAATAGTTTGTATTAAACCCAAACTTAATCTACCTATAAATATACTCAGTTTACAATCTATCTTATTTAGGTCACTTCGCTCTCTTTTAAATAAAGAGGGGACCTGTGAACTGCCGTTCACTGAGATTTTGTATACTCTCGGAAGATAACTTCCTCTAGCGCAAGGTGTTGTGTGACCCCGTCA
>NW_003303581.1:50224-59543 GCF_000142945.1 Phytophthora infestans T30-4 | reverse complement strand
GTACCAAATATCCCGGAGTATGACGTGTCATACTCCTGAAGTGTGAAGTGTCACACTTCATGTAACCAGGGTACACTTAGGGCTACGTACCCCGTTACAATCAAAGAGAAGCTGGATATCCTGTCCCAACACGCCAAAGGCGTCAAAGGAAAAGGCTTCTTTGCTCTAGGGAAAACCCACCAAATAGCTCCAGGAACAATTTGAGGGTGGTGGGATCTCCGCGACAAACTAAAGGAAGCTCTGAGAGACCGTGATATTACCACGCGTACAACAAGAAGGCTGGGAGGGGGAGGAAGACCTGCCAAGCACAGTGATGTAGAATGTCGTCTACATAAGTGGATTTTAGACAGAAATACTAGAGGACTGTGGGTCAAGGACGCTTACATCCGGCTGCAATCTCTGAACATCTACCGAAAGCTACATGGTCCTCAGGCATCGGGCTTTGATGCGTCTACTGGTTGGTTGGCGCGATTTAAACGTCGGAAGAACCTCGTCTCTCGGCGTCAGACGACTACACGAATACTGCCTGATAATGCTGGAGAGATTTGCCGTGATTTCATTCATCGTGTTCACCAACTCATCGATCTGCACAATATCAAGCTTGACAACATCGTTAACATGGACCAAGTACCAAGGTGCTTTGAAACCGAGCCTAAGACGACCATCACGACTCGTGGATCCCGTGAGGTACTTCTAAAAAAGGGAGGGACAAGTCATAAGCGCTTCACTGCTACGTTTGCCATTACGGCCTCTGGAATCATCCTGAAGCCCCACCTTCTCTTTTCAAAACTAAAGAATCGTCCGAAGTGCCCTGATGGTGTTCTGGTAGATGTGAATAGTACTGGCATGTGGAGCGAAGATATCCTGCTGCGCTTCTCTAAAGCGGTGGTGTGTTCAAGGAAGGAAACCCAATTCTTTAGGGAGCCGGTGCTCTATTTAATCGATTCTTACGCGTGTCACGTAGCTTTGGCAGAGTCTACACTATTGGAGCGCTACAACATCTTTGTCGTGGTGGTACCGCCCAACCTCACCAGTATATTACATCCACTTGACGTAGCTGTCAATCGTAGTTATCAATCGTTCTACCGGAACAAGTATGATGACTACATTAGCAGAGCGTTGATCGATCCGGCTATGCAAAAACCGCTGCTGAAAATCCCAAGATCCCTCATTACAAAACTGTCGCGGAATGGACGCTGGACTGGGTAGCAACTCGTCAAGCAGATGACATCAAGAAGGCATTTACACTGTGCGGGATTGTACCAAAGTCAAGCTTTAACCAAGACAAGCGCCATCAGGCTTTATTATACCTTCTGGAACCGGATCTGGACATGAAGAAATGGCACGCATCGTATCAATATCTCCTTGATGAAGCGGATGATCGAGAGCAGCTCTGCGTATCCGCTCCTTCTGGTACTGCCCGAGAACGAGGGGCCAAGCTTGTCTACTGTTACTCTTTGGCACATCAACTGCTATAGACGACTTTGTTTACGAGCTGGTAAACTACATGAAAACCCTGGACGATCTCGACGGTCTCATTGACGCGCAGTATCTGGAGGATATTCAAAACGGAGACACAGATCCAGGAGAGTTGGAGATTTATGCCGCTTCAAAACTTCACAACTGGAACTGTAACGGGGTACGTAGCCCTAAGTGTACCCTGGTTACATGAAGTGTGACACTTCACACTTCAGGAGTATGACACGTCATACTCCGGGATATTTGGTACAAGGTACCAAGGTCGTTCAAAGCCAACCATTGGTTAAATGACATTGCATTTCTATAGGTAACTAATATAGTTTGTATTAAACCCAAACTTAACCTACCTAGAAATATACTCAGCTTACAATCTACCTTATTTAGGTCACTTCGCTCTCTTTAATTAAAGAGGGGACCTGTGAACTGCCGTTCACTGAGAGTTTGTATACTCTCGGAAGATAACTTCCTCTAGCGCAAGGTGCTGTGTGGCCCCGTCACACTTGGTAGCACTAGTAGTCAATCCACGTCACCGCGGGTAGACTACCTGAACCTCTCCGAAGTTCGTTGCCATGGATAGGAGCGACTTTTCCCATTTGAACGACTCTCAGTTCGAGTCGGTTCGGAAGATGGCAGGCATCTTCGGGATGGAGGCCCTGCAGAGCCTGGTGGTGTCAACACCGGCTGAGCAGCTCGAGCGCGTCAATGCATTCGACGCGTAGAAGCAGGGCCTCATCGCGCATGTGCGGGAGAACCTGCAGGCTCCGGCGGCGGAAGCAAATCCGCCTCACCCGAAGCCAATACGGCTGAAGGTTAAGCCGTACGAAGGGAAGGAAGGCGAGAACCTTCACTTCTGGGTCCGAGAAGTAAAGCTCGCGATGGACGCGGCTCTGATCTCGACCGAGCAACTGCGTGTTGCTTTTGCACTCTCCAACCTTAGCGGTCGTGCTAAGAGCTGGGTGTACACTCGGGAAGCAGCATCCCCTGGATGTTTCACATCCTGGGCTCAGCTGTGCGAACAGCTCCGAGCCGCGTTCCTCCCGGCGAACTACGAGTACCGCCAGCGTTCACGAATCCTCGCGTGTAAACAAGGAAGGCGCGAGCTGCACGAGTATGTGCAAGAGATACGGGAGCTCACGGCGTCCCTAGTGGGAAACCCACTCAATGAACACATCAAGATGACTGTGTTCATGGACGGCCTTCGAGTGGGCCCCGCACGCACTCAGCTGTTTCGGGTGTAGTCAAGCACTCTTGAAGTGGCGATTCAAGTGGCCCTTCAAGAAGCGTACAGCCATCGCCAGGCGCGTACGCCGGCCTCAGCATGGCCTGGGAGCTCCTTGTCGGCTCCCGGCCGAACAAGCCCCAACTGACCAGTTCCCATGGAATTCGGGTCCGCCGAACAGCGTGACATCCGCTGCTTCGGCTGCGGGAAGATGGGCCACTTCAAGCGCGACTGTCCTGCGGAAAGACTCCGCAGACGGTCCTTCCCCAAGCCCGTATTCAAGGGTCGCTGGCAGAAGCCAGGATCCCGGGGACAGGGGAACGCTGGGAACCAGTAGGGGCGGGGCACCCTACTGGGGAAGAACTAAGTCTTCGTGATGGGTGCGCGGGTGGCGCGTACCACGGGGACTTAGCCCCTGAGAGTCTTCGCACTCTCGAATCGGCGAAGAGCAGCGGCGGGTTGCTCGTAGTACACGGATGTGTACGGGGATACGATCATCCCTTTAGAATCTTGATTGACTCTGGGGCGTCGAAGAATTTCGCACGCCGCCAGACGGTTGCTCGTAACAGCAACAAGTTGTCCGAAGCTTTGAGAGAAAACAAGGGCAACGGGACGGTGTCAGTGCGACTGGCCGACGGGAAGGTCGTCACTGTCCCCAACGTCCAAGTGGATCTGGCTGTCAAGTTTGAAGACTTTGACAGCCTCGAACAGTTCACTGTTCTCGATCTGGATCCATATGATATGATCCTGGGCATGCCCTGGCTTGAGAAGCACGAGCCCTGGATCGACTGGCGAGGCAAGGCAATCGGTGCCAGCCGCCGTGCGCAGTCCGACAGAGCATTGGTGAGTCATGTTCCCACCTCTGTCAGGACCCGGAACGCCCGCGAGGGCTGCCAGGGTACCAAAGCATCCGGCAGATGCTTGGGAGTCGTCGACGTATATGACGACTGCGAGGATGTTTTGATGGTGGCCGCGCCCAGAAGAGGCGCCGGCCAAGTGGGTAACTTAGGTCCACAGGCGGGTAACTTAGTTCCGCAGACAGCTGCAGCTGTCATGAACACTGAGAGCAGCGTGTTCAGAGTGGGTAACAGAGCTCCACTCACGGTCGCCCAGACCTTAACTGAAGAGGAAGACGTCGGATACGCTTCCTGTGTGGGTAACACAGTGCCACACGCGGTCGCCCAGACCTTAACTGAAGAGGAAGGCGTTGAACACGCTTCCTGTGTGGGTACAACAGTACCACACGAGGCCACGAGTGCCTCGGATGTCGTAGCGACGACATCCCTAGACGTGGGCAGCAAAGCTCCCCGTCACAGACGCCGTCGGCAAAGACGCCGCCGCCGCCTCAAGTCGGATCCGAACTTCGTTCCGATCGACGTCGCTTCAAGCGACTCGGAGTCCAGGGCCCAGGCTCCTCCGACAAGGCCGGTGGAAGAGTGTTATCACATCTTCGATGGCGAGACAGGTTTACCCGTCAGGGCATCTGGTGTCCACTTGGAACCGTTGCCAGAGCTTGCAGAGCTACTGCACCTCGAGGAAATGACGGCTGAGTCTTTCCTGACCAGCCTCAAGGCTGGAGAGATTGCTGAGATGGTACTCATGAGACCTGAGACCACTCAGGAGGAGCTGAACTCCTCCTCTGTCTTGGACGAGAACGTCCTGGAAGACATGAACAAGCAGCGTCAGGCGCGCTTGGGCTCTGAGATTCTCAAGAACCCCAAGGATCCGGTGTATCCTTTGGTGACGGAGTACGCGGACGTGGTGAGCAAACACCCACCGACCCAACTCCCACCGGATCGAGGCGTACGGCACGAGATTGATCTCGTGCCCGGCACAAAGTATTGTGTCACGAGGCAATGGCCTCTCACGCGCGAACTGTGCGAGGTCATTGATGCCTTCTTCGCCGCGAAAGCGAAGGCAGGTATGGGCGGGAGTCGAAATCCCCGCACTCGACGCCGACTTTCTGCGTTCGGAAGCCGAATGGAAAGTGGTGTCTGGTTCACGCTTATAACAAGCTGAACAACGCAACGGTGCCGGCCCAAACACCGATCCCACGAAAGGATGTGTTGTTGAACAACATGGCCGGGAGCGTACTGTACAGTGCGCTGGATTTGGTAGACGGATACTACCAAATCCTGATGCGCGAGAGTGACATCCCGCTCACCGCGGTAAGCACTCCAAGCGGCATGCTTTGGGAGTGGCTCGTCATGCCGCAGGGCTTGTCTAACGCCCCGGCGACGTTCAATCGCCTGGTGACGCAATTGTTCCGCCCTTTGCGTACCTTCGTACAAACGTACTTCGACGGCATATTCGTCCATAGCCGTGCCGAGGGAGGCAAGACGGCCATTGAGGTGCATCTAGGTCACCTCCGTCGAGTGTTGGACGTAAATGCGAGCGAACAAGCTCTACGCCAACATCGACAAGTGCGTTTTTCGCGTCACCAGAGATTAAAGTTCTCGGGTTGCTTTCGTAAGCAACGTGGGCGTTCAGGGTTGACCCAGACAAGGGTCAAGGCCATAGCAGCATGGCCGACGCTTCGATCCCAGAAGGATCTTCGAAAGTGGTTGGGCTTGACCAACTACCTTCACAAGTACAGCGCAGGGTACGCGGGCTTCGCTAAGCCCTTGTCGAGTCTCCTTCAGAAGGATGTCGACTGGCGCTGGGAACAAGAGCACCAGGATGCTTTTGACAGCATCAAGGCCAGTCTCCAAGAGGCCCCTGTCCTGGCTCTGCCGGACGAGACGAAGCCGTTTAGCGTCGTCTGCGATGCCTCCGATTACGCCATCGGGTGTGCATTGCTGCAGGACGACACGGCTGGACAGGAACGAGTCATCTCGTTCCAGTCCCGGCAGCTCAAAGCCGCCGAGCGGAACTACCCTGTCCATGACAAGGAGCTCCTGGCAATGAAATATGTGCTGTGTGACCCCGTCACAGAAACGTTGAGGTGACTACAGTAGACAAGGACTGCAAGGTGGTCTCAACATTTACTTACGAAGTAGAGAACTCGATGAAGACGGTGCATTTAGCTCAGTGTTGTCAATTAAGATTGAATATTTACTCATTAATTAAAGTCATTTATGTGGGTCATTTTTAAAGTATGCAGTTGAGCAACAAAAAGTTCAACTTAAAATCTGAGTGATGGGTTCGTTTGCTGAACCCGGCTCCGCAGAGTTTGCTTCAATTAAGCTCGCTCATTACATGTACACTGATTTTAAAAATAAATAGTCTAGTGTTGAGGTTGATCCGCATATGGTCCAACGTTTTGCTGAGGCTCCCTTTATATAGCACGTTCAATAAGAATATAATCAAATGAAAGCGGATGAATGGGGCTAACTAAGCGCTTGAAAGGAAATTAAGCTAAAGGCTCTTGTTGAGCGAGTCTTTCCTACTTCCTACATTCCCTGTCCTCACTGGCTACGACGTAGCAGCACTCGTCACCAACCGTTATTTCTTGATTATTAAGTACTGTTGTTGACGCGGCATACCTGTGATTATGTAGCCGACATGGTGATCTGGTTATGTCGGTTGCTTGTTGTGTATTTAAGTAGGCTGCTGTGGTCTTCTCCATGATCGTCCACCAGAGAAATTATCTTATCCGAGTGGATGTCCGCTTAGATTTTTTTCACAGTACCTTGTGCGAGCCCACTCAGATTTTGTGCTAGCACTAGACGCCAATTTTACAATAGTAATTATGAAACAATACCGTTTGATCCTATTACGCTTAGTTTGCTGTGTAGTGCTCACTTGGACCTTTATCGGGCAAGGAATCTTGCGTTCGGCGCAAATGCATCGAGGAGAATCCGACGTTCTTAAAATGATAATGATAGAAGTTCGTCTGTGTAATCTGCCAGTTGCAGGCACATTATTAGAATGGGCATTGTCCATCTTGTACGGAAAGCTAAAAACTGCTGCGCAGTGCGCATTCAGTCGCTTACAGACGTGTCGTCCGCTGAGCTACTGCCGCTTGCGCTAGAGGAAGTTATCTTCCGAGAGTATACAAACTCTCAGTGAACGGCAGTTCACAGGTCCCCTCTTTAATTAAAGAGAGCGAAGTGACCTAAATAAGGTAGATTGTAAACTGAGTATATTTATGGGTAGGTTAAGTTTGGGTTTAATACAAACTATTAGTTACCTATAGAAATGCAATGTCATTTAACCAATGGTTGGCTTTGAACGACCTTGGTACCTTGTACCAAATATCCCGGAGTATGACGTGCTATACTCCTGAAGTGTGAAGTGTCACACTTCATGTAACCAGGGTACACTTAGGGCTACGTACCCCGTTACATCCTCCCCCACTTAGGTTCGGTTTACCGACTAATCAGATTGAAGAGGTGCTCGTCACAAACTCTCATTCTCAAAGTCAAAAAACCATCGACTTGGCCGCGCGAGTGCGGCGGAGGCTCACTTCACAGTTAGAGCCTCGAGCAGCAACCTGTGCGCTCTTCGTCTAAGTCCCCACTTCGACCGTTATCATGCCTCGTGGCACTGCAAAGAGCGGTGCTAAGACACGCTCCAAGGCTGCTGCCGGTAAGGCGCAAGCCAAGAGCACTAAGCCTCACGGCAAAGGCTCTGCACTCAAGGAGGCTACCCAGGTGGCCTCGGAGGCGATCGGTCCCTCGGGTGACGCAGCTGTGGACAAGCGCGCAAGCAAGCGCCGCAGTCCGTCGCCCTCATCTTCGGACAATCGTCCGAACCCTCGGTTCGTGGAACGGGAGTTCAACTCGGGCAGTGAGGACGATGTCGAGTCCGAGAGCACTCACGATGCTCCTGCGGGCTCTGTGGGAGGGCACAACCCAGTGCCCAGTGAGCACAAAGATGACAGCGTGCAGTCGCCCCCTAGTGATCAAGGTGATCACAGTCCCAGGACCTCTGTGCGCTCTAAGAGTCCGACCGTCAAGGCTAAGGGCGCTCCCAAAGCCGGTGGCGATGAGGAAGAGAATCCTCGCAAACGTCTCTCGCTTGCCGAGGGTCTTGCGCGTGCTAAGGCCTCTAAAGCCGAAGGCTCCAAGCCCTCAAAGAAGCGTACAGCCTCTAAGTCTCCACTCCGCGAGGAGAAGGAGACTCGTCGCTCCTATCGGAGTCTCTTCGACTCCTCGGATGAAGAGGAGGAGAAGGAGGAAGACGAAGAAGAGGAGGGTGCTATCGTTGAGCCCCGGGAGGTCTCGAATGACAGCAGGAGGGGTTCCAAGCTGCCCAGCGTGTGCGCGGGGGTTCGGTGGTGGCACCCGTCAGCCAGGGAGCTGCCATCAACTCAAGAGGGTATTGGCCTCCCGAGGAGAGCTCTGGGGCTGACCTCCTCTTAGGGCTTCTCGTCGCTCCTCGTGGCCTTGTGGGCGGCCACACTTCTAGGGGCATCTAGGAATGAACCCTTGTTCAGAAAGAACGGTTGTTCGTCGACAACTTGGAGGCTGCTCGGTGTGTGCTTCTCGCGCCACACCGCATTCCCCTTAGGGACTTCACGACTTGTCGTAAGAGGCCCGAGACCCGGGGTGGTCTCTATCCACTTTGGGGATACCCCTGGGTTATGTTCGAGGCTGTCCCACGTGGAGTTCTTGTGAGGACATGTTTTGGGCGTGGGTGGAGACTCTTAAGTACTCACCCACGGAGTTACGGAAACTCCATGAAGATCAGCTGCTGTCCCGCATCCTGGACCAGCGTGATCTTCGTGTGAGGCTTGCCCACTTGATCAGCAAGCGTATGCTGCCAAGGGACATCCTGAAGCGCGCGGCTTCTAACGCTCACGATGAGCGTGGGTACGGTATGTATTCATCGTCCGTACCCCGTTCAGGCAACAAGCCCCGGACTACTTATGAATCCGCCGCCGCTTCTGCTCCCAGATTGCGACAGCCTTCGGGCAGTCAATCAGGAGCCGTTCAATCGGCTCCCACGAGTTCTCGGAGTGGGCATAACCCCTCCACTTCACGAGGAGCTGTCGCTTACCGCGACGCCGTTGCTCCTGAAGGATCCGCTCCACGTGGAAGTGGTCTTCTCCATTCCGGTCAAGCAGGGGCGGAGGTGCCCTCGTACGAGTCCTCGGCGCCTCTCGAGAGCCACTCTCGTCCGAGTGCTCCGACTGCGGGTCCGACACAGGACCCTGAGGTTGACCGCCTCCGTCAACGTGTCCTCGTGCTTGAGATTGCACTTGGCCTTGGGACTGGCGGTAATGCTGCCGCCCAGGCCGGGAATCAGGGCGAGCTCGCTCGTCTTGCGGGCCGCCTGGACCTGCTGGAGCGAGAGGTCGCGGTCCTGCAGCTGCGGGTTGATCGCCGGGCCTCTTCGACCGATCTGGACGAGGTCTTTCGCATGATCCGACGGATCGAGGCTTTGTTGCCACGTCCGGAGCCGCCTCCGGCACACTCCCAGACGTACGCGTATGGTGCGTACCCGGCGTACTCAGCGTACTCGGCGTATGGCGCCGGGGTTCGTTCGTATGGAGCCCCTCCGGCGTACGGCCTTGACCGCAGCCTTGCCGTACCGACCGAGGCTTGGGTGCCTGCTCCGGCGACCTCGTCGACGACTGTGACCGGCCCTCGCTTTGAGGAGCTGGGTCAAGGGGGGTCTGCGAGTCAGCGGACCCCCTGCGGGTCAAAGTACCGCTTAAGACGTCCGACATAGAGA
>NW_003303581.1:42446-49887 GCF_000142945.1 Phytophthora infestans T30-4 | reverse complement strand
TTCGCAGCGAAACTGGTCTTACATCCGAGACCTGGGAGGAAAGGGCTTTCCGAGCCTCTCCCCCACTTAGAATAGAGGAGTCAGTGTCTCCTCGAAGAGTGAGAGGCACTCTGGGGTGGCGGAAGCCGTTCAAGTAGAACGGCGTAAACCCCTTGGACGCGTGCACCGCGTTGTTGAGCGCAAACTCAACAACTGGAAGCTGCGTCGACCACGTACGTGGTGCTGCCGCGCACACACTGCGCAGAGTGTCCTCGAGCTCTCGATTGACGCGCTCTGTTTGGCCGTCGGTCTGCGGATGGTCCGCAGTGGACATCTGCAGACGAGTTCCCAGTAAAGGGAACAGCGTTTTCCAAAACGCGGCAGTGATCCGCGGGTCTCGGTCCGAGACAATCGTTTCCGGGAGACCGTGATAGCGGAACACGCCATCGACGAACAACCTTGCGGTTTGTTCGCCCGTTACAGTGACGGGAACTGGAGCAAGATGTACCATCTTGCTCAGCCGACACACGAACACCAAAATTCCGGTGTTGCCGTGTCCGTCGGCGGGAAGCCCAAAGATGAAGTCAAGACTCATCGACTTCCAACAATCAGCCGGTACGGGCAGGCTCTGTAGTGGAGCCGAAGAGTGCCCTGCGGGTTTGACCCGCTGACATGTTTCACATGTCTTGACGTACCGGGCGACCCACTTGTACATGTGGGTCCACCAGAAGGACTGAGAGACCGACAGAAAGGTCTTCTCGCGGCCCAAGTGGCCGCTGGAGGGCGCGTCATGCGCCTCCGCGAGGATGTCGAACTTCAGATCCTCGTCGTTGGGTACGACCACCCGTGGAGGATCAGTGGGCTCCACCCGATAATAGAGGAGGCCCTCCTTCAACTCATATCGGTGGAGCCGTGAGCGCTGTTGCGACGAGAGCCAGTCGGACTTCGCGCTCGTTCCGGCCTTAAGGAGCTTGACGATAGGCGCGACAGCCTCATCGTCCCGATACGCCATGCGTATCCGATCATATAGATCCGTTGTCATTCGCGTGATGTGGGCCAACTCATAGTCGGGACGCCGAGAGAGAGCGTCCCCAAGCACGTTGAGCTTGCCCGGCTTGTATTCGACGCGGAAGTTGTATTCCGCGAAGAAGGACAGCCACCTCGCCATCCTTTGGGAGAGGTGAGGCGAGTTAGTCGCCGTCCTCAAGGACGCGTGGTCTGTGTAGATCACAAAGGGCCTTGAGCCCAGAAGGTGAACACGGAACTTCTGATCGACAAGAAGAGTGTCTAGTGAATCGAAAAGTAGGTGAGCATGGGTGTATTGGTAATGATCGTGTCACTTATATTATTACTAAGATACGAATTCTTTGTCAAATTGTGTGTAGATTAAATGGAAATCGCAACTGAGCTTCCACCTCAGCTCAACTGTCGTTTATGCGTGAAATCGGGGGAGCCATTGACCCCGTGCAGAGACAAAGTTCCAGGGCATGATTTCATGTTCTTAGTTGCGGACGGATACGACGTTCTACTGTGGCATATCAAGCGTGTGTTCGATACGACGTCAGGTCTCACGTGGAATGAATCTATCAAGGTGTACGTCAAGCCCACCAACCACGCGCCCCAGAAGGATTACGTGCTGGTGCCATTCAATTCAAGTGACATGGAAGCATTGTTTGCTACAAATTGGCACAAGGCGCGCCTGCGGAAGTACGGACATGCAGCGTTCGTGCTCTTATTGTTCGTGTACGTGGCACGCCCCCGAGCACAGCGTCTGACATCACTACGACGGGCTACAGACAAGCGTATTCAGGAGCAGCTACCTAGGGTTGCGGCATTCACGAATTAGAACGGAATCGATGCAAGACGCTGGACAAATTCCTGGCGTTTTCGCGGTAAACTCTCCATAGCACGCTAAGTAAGAACCTTACGAGTAAGGCCCAAGGCAAACTTAAGCGCACGACATATCGTGGCATCTGACATGTTACGATGCATGTTAAACTGTTGAATTAGTTCAGCACGCAGCAATTCAAAGTAAAAAACATGGATGATCTTTCACATACTTCTGAACAAGCAAACACACATTCTGAGGCCATTTTGAGGTATTTTCACTGCAGCTCTTTTTGTCTACATTGCCAGTCTTGACAAACCTGTGATACCACCTACTGAGGCTTCTCTCAGATACACCTAAGACAGTAGAAACCGCGCTTAACTGAATGTCGTAAAAATACATGAGCACGACACCGCGCCACTTCATATCTAATTAAAAAGTTAATTTTTTAAGATATTGATGAGGCTTGGAAGAGCTTTTTTCAGCTGAAATGTCCGAATGCCGACCAAGACATCGGCAATCGGGCTATTTCAATGAAAACGAGCTCCGACCAGCCATCTCACATACTTGAATTAAAACGGTACGGTGGTACAATATATTTAAATCGTCACTAGTTAAACTAATTGCTGGTATAAAAATCCTCTTGCCCTATGTTTTTTGTTAAGTACGACTCCGAAATTCATACTTTTTCTTACCTAATTAGCCAAAATAACGGAAAGGCACAATACATGTATTAAATAGCAGCTCAAAAAGAGAGAATTGCATGAATTTTCGTGGAGGCGCTGCAGCAGCGGCTGAGAAAGACATTGGATGATATTTCATGTATTGGTGAATGAGCTTTTACAAATACTTAAGTATCCCTTAAAAAATACAATAATTTTCATGGTGCTACAGACGATCCTCTCGTTCAATATCCCCAATAGTAATTCCCTCCAAATAAAGTGATTGAGAGGGTCCGCTTGCCTACAAGCTTAAGATAAACCGACTTATTTCCTCTCATTAGTGAATAGTAATTTAAAAAAGACAAATATCATTATTCAGCGGTAGATAACTATAGATTGGGTCGATTCAGTCAAGGTGGATTAAAGAATGTAACAGTGACATCTGCTGTTTGCTCCCTGAATTTCCCAGAAAAAGAGGCTGTAAGCATCCGTAATGCATGTGAGTGCACAAAAGCATTTTCCTAAATTAAATATTAAAATGCTTTACTATTAATAGTGCAAGAACAAATATTGTGCTTGCCAGCCAGCCGACCCAATTTGTGAGCTCTGAGTCAAAGAAGAGTCGTATGTACCTTAAATTGGGTACAACTCCTTAATGTGATTCCTCTATATAATATTAAAATGCGGCTTTCCGACGCTATCAATACAGAAAGGATCGTCTGTACAGCTGACAATGGAGACTCCACCATCAACAGTTAATTCAACTTAATTACCGGTACAGTATCAAGACAGCTTGCAGATCATCTCTTGCTGTTTGGAATCCAAACATCAAATTTTGGATGGCATCCAAACTTTGGATGCCAGCCCTGCTGGCCCAGCTGTGGATGTACCGAGCAGTACAGTACATGTACAGATGCTTGTTCATTTCTGTTGAGCTTCACAGGGATGATGGAGTCTCCTTACAGTACATCCGGGCCCTTGGTTTTCATAAATAATCTGTGCTTTACCGGTACCGGGTCTGTAAATCACAGTACACCTGTCAAAATTTACAAGAAACCGCTCCGGAGTTTCGCTCGGTATATGTAGTATTTCCACAATTCTATGTGGCAGGTGACCTCTGCTGGAGCGGTTCTCAAGTTACTTGAACTTTGTAAGAGAGCAACTCCAAACGGCAGAAATTGACAAAACATACTGTACACAGTACAAATGACCACAGCTATTACTATTTAGAGCTATTGCTATTTAGAGGGCTAAGTTACATTTTAATTGAAGATTCACGCTACTCTTCTCATGAAATATTAAAAAAAAAAAAAAGCCGCGGATATAATGGGAATGTTGTCGAGCTCCGCGCGTGACCTTCGTGCGATGCAAACTGCTTTTAGGGACGAGCTTGTGAAGAACCGAGGACGAAAACAGAAAATGCAGTTGTTTATTAAACCTTGAACGAAACGGCAAATGGGCTTAGTTAATAAGCTTTAAATAGCGATATTTCTGATATTATCAGATCACTGTTGAGACAGTTCTTATTATGCATTTAAAGGTATGGAATCCGTTATGAATGTTCAGTATTAGAGCAAGTTCTTCAGTAGTACTAGGAGAATTAAAAACAACCTCTGAAGTAATACTGGTAAGTACTACTACGAAATACAATCAAACGTAAAATTTTATGGGAGGATTTTGTGTAGTACAAGCTCACTTAAGGGTTAAATATGAGGCACTAACTTTACTGCCAGCGCCCTACGTAGTCTCTATTAACATGCATACCCTCAACTACTCACAGGGTGGTACAAGTGCTGCGGCTTAGCGGTACATCGTAAGCGGTGGCAGAATTGGTGCCTGGTAGTGTCCCGGCGCGGCCGCATATTGAGGCTGGGGTGCCGGGTGGGACGTGACGGGTCCGTGCGACTCGAGAAACGACAGCAATGATCGCTGGTTGCCCAACACTTGTTGTGTCGTATCGAGGATGGCAGCCCATGCCAGTCGAGGTGAATGGGTTAGCGAGTTGCGTAATGGGACGTAAGGCAGGCACTTGAATATGTTTGGTCGGCACCTTGTCGCCAATGGAAGAGCTGCGCAAAAGCGGGTTCACCAGGAAGTCGATCGAAAGCTTAGTTCTAGTGGGTGAGATGAACGAGTTGCCGGTCGAGCTGGGTGGGGTCACGACGCCGTGGGACGGAGAGTACGATCCGACCGTCAGAAGCTTGAAGTGAGACTTGCAGCGGCCCTTGACCTGAGAGAACTTCTCGCAGTTCGGGATGGTACAGCGACGGCCGCCGCCGTGTGAAATGCAGTAGCCCTTGGACTGTGCCAGCTTCTGGCAGCCGTCAAACTGGCAGCGACGGCCACCACCGTGGGCAATGCACAAGCCACGACTTTGAGCGAGCTTGTTGCACTGCGGGTCACGGCAACGAGAGCCACCGCCGTGAGCCTTGCACAGTCCTCGGGTCTGAGCGAACTTGTCACAACCAGCGAACTGACACCGAGCACGGTTGGCATTGCGACGGGTACTGGACGTCGGCATGATGACCAAATGAGGTTGAGATGGAAAAAAGGTGCTCTTAAAGACACAACACGAAGCTGCGCTAGCAGTACAGTGTTTGCGGATGGCGGTGAATTGAGAAGTGAGCACAATGCTGAACGAGATGGCAAACAACCAAGCAGAGAGGAAGCAACGGGACCAGCACATGCGACTGCAGCTTACGCGGTGCTCAGGTCGGATACAGTACCTGTACTGTACCAGTATGGACGCGAGAGAGACAGCGGTTGCGGGGGCCGTGTGCCGGATAGACTAGCATACTTAGCCTCCCAGCCATGCTCGTCGCGACAGCTGGGTCCAACAGAGCTACGCAACAAACAAACGCGTTGCATGTGGTGTTCTTACATACGAGGGTATGGTCTCTCGAACTCAATCGATCGCTTCCAGTTGCCACGTTTACTTGCTTGCAAGACGAGTCTCGTGAGCACGACAGCTTGCAATGTTTATTCGAATAAAGAAACGCGTTTGATGCGCCAAGTTTGACACAGGGGCAGACGAAGCTTGAAATTGTACATGTACCGGTACATGCAATAAATCTAATCGGAAGCTACCACGTACGCTCTGCGGCCCGCGTTGTGCGGAATGCTAGCCTAGCATTAATTCAAGAGTGAAATTTTGAACATTATCAATACGACTGCTCCCGGGGGTGGCGGAGCGTGAACACAGTAAGGAACATGACGACTCCTCTCGACAAAGTTTAAACTCTTCGTTCAAACTTCGAACACCATCGTTAGCGGTTGGCCGCGTACAGCCACCGGGCCCCACGTGGACACCGACGTTGTTATCCTGGCGTTTTGGATATGTTCTAAATGATTTATCTAGAGACTCCTGAAAAAAGAAAACTATTAATAGCGATAAGGCAACCTTTTTCCATTGGGTTTTTGTTGTTGTAAATGTACGGCCCGAGGGTACCGCTTCCACATAATACTTTCTTCTGTCACGTGCCTTTTTCGATGACAGACCTCGCCGCGGAATGCAAGTTTTGCTTGCTTGAACAGTGTACACCTGGTTACCGATATGATGCATTAATATTTACGTCAGTACAAATTAGGGCTTGTGGATGTTCTCGTTTTCCGCTGTCGCTACGGCCACCTATTGAAGTGTACATGGAATATTAGCTCCTAGCCAGATCGGCCGGTTCTTTTATTTGCGGCCATGTCTACTTTCTTGCTCAAGGTGTCATCTCACCAAGAGCGCGGTCACCAGACAAAGAGGCGGAACAGTGCCTCGGCAACGTGACGGGGCTCCCCGCCGGCTCGTTTCGGGTCGCATTCGAGCAGAAACACGATATTCCGACCCGACGGCACGGCCTCGGATGGGGAAGGTGGCTACAAACCGCGACGAGGCAGAAAGCGACACAGATGTGCCACTTTGTGTGCCCACATCGCTTTTGGCTTATCTGCATATGCTCCGTCCTTATGCTCCACCGAATTTCGGTAAACTCTGCCATCACGAGATCCGTAGCGGGTTTGTTTGGCAATTATAACCTTCGATCTTCGATCCCAAAAGTGGTCACCACACATACAGACAGAGAAACCGTTGCAGTTTAGAATATTCAGAGGGATATCCGATTTGGTAATCCCTCTTCAGTGAGGACTTCACGGCCATCGCTGACTGGATCAGCTGACAATGCTGGCACGCCGCAGGTCCGTGGTTTGCTTCAAATATCTTTCTTTATAAGAATACCTGGTTCCAGACAGTACTATTTAATATTAAAATACCGCCGGTAGGCCCGACTCAAAGATACTGGGATCTGATCTCCGGCTGGGCTCAGGCTACAGAACATACCGACCGGTACATGTAAAAGGATGAAGCCAACGACTTCGAAGCTCTGTGCAACATACCTGTACTGTCTAGTACATGTAGTAAGTTCATGTAAATTATCATAGAAACCGAAAATATGTACAGACTCGTACTATTAATACACGTAAATACTACTTTCTAAATTGACAAGTCTGCTTCTATTAAACCTACATTTGAACATGTTGAGAGAAAGAAGTACTTCCGTTTCTTGGGAGGTTAGGACTCCAAACAAACTTTGGAATACAAATGCTTTTAAAAAAAGACTTGTATTTAAAAACACGGGTAAAATATCAAAAATCCGAAGTACTTGGAGCTAATCGGACACAGGGTCCTGAAAATTCATGAAGTTATTCTAATGAAATCCAATTGCCAGCGAACAACCACCTCGAGACTTTACGGATGCAAATTAGATGCAAGCCCGTCCTGCGGGGGTACCTCTTACAGATTTCAAAAAGTTTCAAATAGAACCCGCAAATGAAATACATAAAAAGAACGATGCCTGTTCTCTTTCTGAAGAGTCACTTGGAACACCTCTTCAAGGGTGTTTTACTGCACCAGGAGCAGCTGAGTGAAATCGGGGCCTACTCGAAGGCCGTCCAAGAACACAGTCATCCTGAAAATTCTCTGACAGGT
>NW_003303581.1:15588-18486 GCF_000142945.1 Phytophthora infestans T30-4 | reverse complement strand
GGCCCTGGAACGGAAGAGGGGAGGTTCGTCTTCAGTTGATGTTCGACACTTAGGTTAGACTTGATCTTCCGACTGGGTGGTGGTGTAAAGAGGACGGAGGACCAATAGCAGGTCCATCCCGGCGTAGTTTTGGCGCTTTCGTCCATCTCCTCCTCGAAGCTGCTGCCGCCCTCGGACTGTGGGTGGAGATAACTCCATGGCAGGCGTCCAGTACTGGCCACTGCGGTAGGCAGGAGGGCCCGCAGATGAGGGATCCATGACGAGGCAGCCTATTACGAGAGTGCAGTCCGCCCTCGATATAAAATGACTGAAACCCCCCGCCGTAGGGTGGGGCACTTGGTCGGGGGGAAATGAGGGCAGTAAAGAGGGGAGAAACACTTTGAAAAACACTGTGAAAGATGATAATATTTGGAAAATAATTCATTTTTGGTGGACTTTATCACTGGATTACCTGATTTCAATGGTTTTGATGCAATCTTGACTGTTGTCGACAAGTTGTCCAAGCGCCGAAGTATCGTGCGTGCAACTGGACTGATGATGCACAGAAGACTGCGTATCACTTCTTTGATTGCGTTGCTCGCCATCACAGCTTACCATCGACCATCATCAGCGATCGAGATTCCAAGTTCGTCTCCAAGTTCTGGTCATCCTTGGCTAAGCTAATGGGAATTCGTCTGCATATGACAACTTCTTATCGTGCCCAAGCCGATGGACAAACCGAACGTCAGAATTTGATTCTGGAAGACGCTCTACGCTGCATGATATCATACCACGGACGTAATTGGTCGGATAATCTCGGAGCGATTGAGTATGCTCATACTACTTTTCAGCGCATCTACCGGTATGTCGCCCTTTGAGGTTGATACTGGACGCAAAGAGCGGAATCCGTTGAATCCTTTGAGCAATCCCAGTACCATGACTCAAATTTAGCGTGGAATTGTTGAATATGCGAAACAGTTCCAAGCCAAACGCCAAGAGATCAATGATTTGGCAAACTAGCATCTTCTTCAAGCCCAAGAACGTCAGAAGAAGTACTATGAAAAGAAGCGATCATCAATCACGTTCAAGGAAGGAGAACTAGTCATGCTGGATACACGTCGCATTCCTTCCGCCCATGTGACTTAAGACATTGATGGGAAACGAGCTAAGCTCGCTGCTCGCAAGATTGGATCATTCGAGGTTGTGAAAATGATCAACCCGAATGTGGCCAAGTTGAATCTTCCGCGAAGCACGAGTCGTCTGAACTCCACGTTCAAAGTGGACGTGTTGAGTCATTACGTTGAAAACCCGTCGCGTTTTAAGACTCGTCCTATCCCAAAGGCCTCAAGACTGATTTTTGTCGACGACACTGGTGCAACGATGCACATCATCAGTCATTCTTTTTCATTTGAATTCACTATGTAGATTCCGACCCGGTTCAAATGAACCGCGGTTCACTACTACGCTACGCTACTTCAAGATTCGACTCAAGGACTACTTAGAATCTAGTTTAGTGAAATGCATATACTTACATATAATACCAGGGGAATGCTAACAAGCACTTTCTCGTAGCCCGCAAACAACTAACCATTTCAATCTCACTTTTCAATTTACCTTCTTCGAGGCACATCAGTAGCCTCCTACGCCTTACCGTCGAGTCCCCATCGTTGGACTCACGCCGCCCTCCTCTGCGTCGCTCCTCGCCACGCGACTCGTTCCTCGTCGCTGTTCCTCTGCGCCGTGTTCTCTCCAGTCGTCACAATAACAATATCGTACAGCTCCTGCACGAAGCACCACGGTGAGCATTTAGCACTTTATTCTGAGGACAATTAGAACCTTCCTCTTCGGATTGCGGCTCCGCGCAAACCGTATCGCTCACACGACGCAAGCGCTACTTTTGCGCTACGAGCGGCACCAGTATTATCAGCCAAGAGCCACCTAGAACGATCGCATCCGCCAAATACCTCTTGAAGAAAGTTCGAAGGACGTACGCGGTTTCCAGCCATTTCAAGGCATGTACAATTAAGGCAAGGTCAGTGCATGTTCGAGTCTCATATGTAGGCGGGTACTCATTCGTACGTTGACTAACGGATCCGATGCGGTTTGTCGTAAGCTTGACCTGCAGCGGGGCTGCCGTAGCTTTAGCGTCAGAGGAAGACGTTCGACTCAAAGAGTCACTAATACTAAGTTCCTTATCCAAAGGACACTTACAGCCCAAGACCAGGGCTCAAAGTTAACACCTTAACTTTTATGCTTCAAAACCAGAAGTGTTTTATTTACTATTATTGCGGCCAAGCCGCCTAGGGGTAAATGTATCTCTTTAACTATCTAGCATAGTTAAACCTAATCAAATGCATAACGTGTGGCTTTCAGCCAACGTACTGAGAGACCTTGTTAACTCTCCAACTTATGTACTGAGAGTTTGTTAACTCTCCGGGTACTTCGTACCCCTGTGTGCTCCACACCATGTAACCCCGTTACATGACCCCAGCCCCGAGAAGAAATGAGGCGAGAGATTATAAATGAATATTTTTTATCCAAAACTAATTTCACTTCTTTTGCAAGTATTAAGACAGATGAAAACTCCAATTATAGCTTGCATTCGGTTCGTTACAGATACTGTAACCGCCGCCGGTCAATACAAACGTTTTACTCTGAAAAAGCAGTGCAGTGTGCTCCTGGGACAGCAAACGTATTAATTCGGATGAAGCCGGTAGCTGATGCCGGTAACCGAAGCCGGTAGCCGGATGAGGTACACTTATAAATCTGATTCCCTCACAGCACCAGAGACATAAAAGTCTGTGAAACAATGCCGTTAGATTCCGTCTATGGCTTATGCAAGTCAAGAGAAAAACTGTCAAAAGCTTACCTTAAAATGTTACAAAACAGCATCCATAAAGCATATATTGCGCAGTAGAT
>NW_003303581.1:0-15144 GCF_000142945.1 Phytophthora infestans T30-4 | reverse complement strand
GTGTGTGGGAGCTCGCTACTTGATCTACCCCCTCTTGGGTTATAATTGCCGCCGCTCCTGGGTTCGGCTTGCCCCGCAGCACCTTGAGCCGCAAGGTTAGCTTCACACGACGGCATGCAAGAAGACTCCCGCAAGCTCACAAGTATATACTTTGTGAATCACAATGTGATTGGTTAGTTGGAAATATGTTCCAGAACTAAGAACGACTCTGACAGCCGTTCTGAAACGGAAGTCTGGGAGAACTAACAGGTGAAAAAGGTACCATGTACCAATTGGGGATAGACAATCAAAACGTTTTATGTACACTCATTCAGAACCGTTCCGGTACTTCAGGGTCTTAACATAGCCTGCTTCGCGGCCTCATAAGTAATATTTTATTTAAAAAAAACGCTAGGTGCAAAAGTCAAATATCAAGAATAATTGACTTGCTTATCTTAGCACAATCTGTTCATGTTAAAGGAATAACGTTTTACATCACCACAGTTGAAATGGGCCTACTTTAAGCCCACTACTTCGGCTTGCACGTTAATGCACGTGTATGAGGAAGCGTAAGCTGCGTTTCACTTAGACTAACTATACTTTCGTCCGAAAGCTTAGATTTACTTAATTAGGAAAACAAAGCCGATTTTCGGTAAAATGAGAACTGCTTATTTGTTTGTTTGGGTTTTCCTTCTAATCTAATATTCTAAATGAAAGGTATTAGTGGTTGGCAGAATCCTATTATTCTGATTGGTTAAAGTTATTGACTTTCGACCAATGAATGCCTTGAATGCACGCAGACCAACAGTCTGCCAAATGTATCCATTGGTGTATCTCACACCAATGTGAAAAACCTCTTTCGTAACCAAGTGGCTACACATAGTCACTTGCGTGTAACCCCGTTACCCCCCCTCTCCGTTAAGCTAATACTTATGTAGTCTTAACACATCATTCAAAGTATTGACGAGGCCGTCAAAACGTTTGAGAAACCCGAGCTCATTTCGCAATGAGCTCACCGAGGAAGACACCCGCGCAAGAGTTTGTTACGTCTGTGACGCACCTGCAGGCATCGCCACTTCAGTGTCGACGCAAGCGAGCACGCCCGCGACTGAAGGTAATTTTGCCACTCGTTATCATGCTTTGCTTAAGCAAAAGCATGCTCAAGCTACGACTGACAAACCGTCAGTCGTTATGGAGGGCTCGTCACACCCCTTTTAAATTCATTTGTGTTGCATCTACCGACATGGTCTGCGTTCAGCTTCTGTTTGTCTACAAAAGCTGCTATTGCGTCCTGGACAAATCGTATTACGGCTTGTCGGCGCTGGACAAAGTCCACTTATAGCGTGCTGAATGGCTTGTTCAGCACAGCTCCTTCTCCGCAGCAGGCCCGGCCTGCGCGTCGTCTGTGCCCCGCACATACGTGTTCTTTTCCGCAACAGACCCGGTCTGCGCGCTCTCTGTACCCGGAACGAGACGCTTGTCTTCACGTCGTCACCGCTGATACCACGTTCGCATCTGCGTTCTTCTGCGGTCGTTTCGACGCAACCGTAGATCCTCTCCATTTATGGAGGAGCTCACCACTCCGAGTAAGCTCGGAAGGCGTGGATGCCGTATGATATCCACGTAAAACGGTGTATGACCTGTCGAGTTATGCATCGAGCTGTTGGTGGCAAAGTCTGCCATTGGCAAGCTGTCGCTCCACTGCTAAAACGAGTGGGCGTAACGCTTCAGTACGTCACCGAATACGTGATTCACGCGCTCGGTCTGTCCGTCCGTCTGCGGATGATCCGCAGTCGCATTGACAGCTGTGCTCCAAGAAGTGTAAACCCTTGCTAGAACCGCGATGTAAAGCGTGGATCACAGCCCGACACAATGTCGAGCGAATTTCCATGGTGTCGAAACACAGGTCAACAAACCGTCGTGCAGTTTGCACGGCCGTGACGTCATCCGGTACTGCAGCAAGACAAAACCGTCTTGCTAAATCAGGCAACAAAGCTCACCCCTCCGCTTGTTGTACGGCGAAAGACCGAAACCAAAGTCCATAGAAATAGACTGCCAACACTCTGGCGGTGTCGGTAGTGATTGTAGTAGAGCCTGCGAATACGCAGCAGGCTTCACGTGCTGGCACACTTCGCAAGCACATACGTACTTGCGCCTTCACTTGTCCTCGTAGCTCCAGTAGAAGTCTTTCGTGAGAAGAGCGTATGTTTTTTCACGGCCCAGATGCCCTTCCGTAGGGGCATCGTGATACTCGTATATGATCATGATACGCAGATCGTAATCATTCGGCACTACGATGCAATCCTCATCGTCGTCCACTGCGCTGTAAGACAGCCGTCTTTCGTGCACACGATATCGGTACGGACGGGCTCGCAGATGTGGCTACAACTTCCGACGTGACACGTCCGAAGGAGCTAGAACATAATATAGCATATGTTTCGCGTCTGTGTCTTCGTATACGCGTTCTTCATGTCGTCAATCAATGGCGATGACGGAACACCTACTCGCTCGACGCCAATTCGATTGACGTCGGCTGTCTTGACAGCATAATCAGGTCGACGCGACAGCGCGTCGGCCACCACCTTCAACAGTCCAGGCTTGTACTCAGCCTGGAAGTCGTAGTCCGCAAAGAATGACAACCATCTCGCCATTCGTTGCGAGATGCTCGGAGTCTTCACTGCTGTTCGCAGTGAAGCGTGGTCGATGTAGACCACGAACGGTCTACTCCCAAGTAAATACACTCGAAGCTTCGCGAGTGCATACTTCATGACAAGGCGCTCCTTGTCATGTACAAGGTAGTTACGCTCAGCTGTTTTCAGCTGACGCGACTGGTAGTAGACCACTCGATCACGGCACCCGTGATAGTGCTGCAACAACGCTCATCCGATTGCATAATTGGACGCGTCACACACGCTGAAAAATGGCCGATCTTTGTCAGCCACTTCCAAGAGCGGCGCCTCAGTCAAGCTCTGCTTGACTGCATCGAAGGCCTGCTGACACTCAGCACTCCAAATCCACTCAGCCTCTTTTTTTCAGGAGCTGTGGCAGTGGGCGAATCTTGCCCGCGTAATTCTCAACGTATTTGCACAAGTACGTTGCAAGTCCAATGAACGGCCTCAGTTCCTTCCCGTTGGATGGCGTAGGCCATTCATTGATCATTCTGACCTTTTCTGGGTCAGGGCGTGCCCCGTTCATCCCAACGAGACACCCAAGGACGGGTTTCTCGCTCTCCCCAAAGATACATTTCTTCAGGTTAGCATAGATCTTACGCTTACGCTTAATTCCTAGCAGCTGACGGAGGTGCTCTTCGTGCACCTCAACGTCAGTCTCCCCGTCCACAGCCAGCTGTGAGCGAACACGTCATCGAAGTAGCTCGGTGCGTTGTCACGCATTGAGCGCAATAGATGTGTAGCACATCACACATCTATTGAAGGTTGCAGGGGCGTTCTTCCGACCATGCGGCATTACGAGCCACTCCCAGAGCATACCGCTTCGCGTGCTTACCGATGTGAGAGGAATGGCTCTCTCACGCATCAGGATCTGATAGAACCCATCGCGCAGATCAAGAGCACTGTAGACGGTGCTCTTGGCCATCGAATCGATGATAACATATTTTGTGGTATCGGCGTCTGCGCCGGTATCGTTACATCGTTCGGCTTGTTGTAAGCATGAATGATGCGCCATCCCCCCTGTGACTTCTTGACACATAACGTTGGTGCGCTGTGCGGCGACTTTAATTCCCGCACTTGACCCGCTTTACGACGACTTTCATAGAAGTTGTCGACTGTCTACACTTGGTCACGCGGCAGTGAACACTGCCGCGTCACGCAGTACTTCGTACCCGGCACGAGGTCGATCTTGTGCTGTATGCCCTTGTCCTGCGAGAGTTTTACAGGGATCTCTTCCGGGAGCACATCGTTGTGCTCCAGCAGAACATCGTAGAAGGGACTTAACTTCAGTGAGTCCCAGCACTGCTCGTCGCAGCGCTGCTTCTTCGTCTTCGCACTGGGAGTGTATTTACTCTCAGCGGTACTCGCAGCGTGGGGTTGCCTCTCCTCCTCCTCCATCCTTTCGAGCATCGAAAGGATGCATATCTGTTCGATGCGTTCATCATACAGATCCTTCGCGAAGCGCATCCAGCCCGTAACTGGAATCGACGTCAACTTTGACGCACTCGTTGGAGAATTCTCCAGTTGCATTGAGCGGTACTGGAGACCAGTAAGGGTCAGCGTCAAGATGTCCAACGTCATGTTCGATGTATGCCCGGTACACATCGTTCACATCGCCTCGGTCTCGGACCGAGACTTGCGCAGCTTTCGTCGCTTGCGCCGTCTTTTGTTCCGGCTTCACATGCTTCTCATCCCGGCCTTCGACAGATTCCGTTGTAGCCGTCGGCGGATTCTTTTCGCGGACGCGAATGGTCAAGCCCGACTTGATTACGTTCCGCTTCGTCGTGCAGCCCGGCTGCACGCGAGCATGCAAGCGTTTTCAGTGTTAGATGTTTGCAACCACCAACACTGTTTGCCGCGTTGTCAGCTGACGCGCTGTCATCACCTCGACGCCTTTCGACACCGTCCCCACTCGATGTTGATTTCAAGTGTGTGTCGACTTCGGGGGTCGCATAGGAGGTAACACGGTAGGCCACCCACGGCGTATCGGTCCCGCATTATGTGTAGAATAATGCAGCGCAAGGTAATTCACTACGACGTCACTTATCGTCATTATGGAATGTTAAAACATGACCGATGTTAAGTTTGATTGGCCGAGCTCTTAGCTTTCTGCTTGGTATTCGGAAATGCTCCAGCTCTAGCCTAGCCTGAAGATTATATCTTTCATGACGTCCCTCACCATCAGCATGCAAACTGATAAAGAACTGTATATGATTGAATTCGCGACGGCCTCATCGCTCTCTTGGCGAAGCAGCAATGACCCACATCAGATCTAATAGAAACGCTAGCGCGTATAATGACGTATCATATCGTCTACAGGCATAATTTATTTAAGTGAGATATATTGACAAAATCGTAGTTACATGAGCTTTCTCTCCATAACACGAATGCTGTCTAAACAGTATTAACATAGTTGAATTTATGCGGTATCGTGCCCGTTCTACGGGTCAATTACCTGTCAGTCTCGTCCGGCATTGACGCAAGTCCTTATCGACGCTAGACTAGCCGTACACCAAATTTCAGTCTAATTGGTTCAGTAGCGGGTCTCTTTTGAAAGGCAGTACCCACTGGCACCTCTCCTTGCGCTGGAGATAGCCTGCTAAATTCCCATCAGGCCATGTTTTTACCTTATCGTAAATTTAAGCTGTCTCCACCTATTACCCTACGCCATTCAAAGTAGTATTGGGCAGAAATGCCCAGTCCTTCTTTCATTTTCTAATCTACCATGGAGCACAAAGGCAACAGCTTTTACTGCCAGCGCAAGATCATCGAGACTAACACTATCTACGGGGTCGTTTCCGACACCGAGCTGGGTGTAAGGCCCCCTGCAACGGAAATGAGCTAGATCCCACAATGACCACACTTGCATAGTGAAGACGCCGCCAGAAGTCATCGACGTCCGCCTGTAAATGTGCGCCGCGCTCCAGGCAGCGCTTAATATGGGCTGGGAGGGGGCTATGTCAAGCATGCGAGAGGTGTACCCCGGCACGATTTTCAGCACTTTAGGTAGCGTCTCTGTGATAAAAATCGTTTAGGTACACGAGAAGCCAGGGCTGGTAGTGACGCTCTTCGAGCCATCGAGAGCGCTCTAACCCGGAGCGTTGCCCAGGGTAATTCGATGCCATACCTCCTATTCAGTGTGGTCTTACACGAATGGGTGTGGACAGCGCAGATTTACTGAATGTGGACGACCATATCTCATACGACTGCTGCGCTACACCGGCACGGTGCTCTTCATCGATGAAAAGTTAACGATGGCGCCAAAGACATTCACGCAGTGCCTCATCGTGATGGTACGGGCCTGTACGCTCCGGCAGTGTACATGCTGGTGGATTCTAAGCATCAGAATGCCTACTGGACTGCGGCTAGCTATGTCGTCACTCAAATGGGGCGTCTACACGATCCCGCATCAGTGACAAGCGATTTTGACAAAAGGCTTGTGAATGCCATGTCGAAGCAGTTACCGCTCGTTAAAGATTGTTTTTTTTTCGTTGGAAGCAAGCTCTTTATCGCAAGATACTGAGCGAGCGCAACCTGCAGGACCGGATCTCTGTTGCACTTGCCCCGAGTGTGATTGGTGTATTCACAATTATCCCGGTATACGAATTGCGGACAAGGTATGACATCGTTTTATTTTTTATGATCTAGTGTAAAAACCGATTAGTTTGTCTCGTGATTTGTGTCGCTGGTAGAGAGCAAAATAAAAAAGGGTCTCGCTACTGGAGCTGTTGTGGGTGCTGGCTGACCAGGCGTTAAAGCTCTCCAGGAATTTCGCGTTTTTGTCGTGCGATCCAGCTTGACCTTCAAAAGATATAAGCGAATAGGGGAAAAGCAATTGCAACATGGCGGAAACGTGACACAAAAATGCTTTTGACCACAAACATGTTGAGCGCGGGGTAGCAAATATGGAAAACAAGTGTCACAACTGAACCAGTTCCTGCCATATTACGTTTATGGTTTGTACTGGTCACCTCGATAACAGAGATAAATGTCATACTCAAAAATGCACTTATCACGTTAGATATAGGCTCACACACCGCGTTAGATAAAGACGGTCAAAAAGGTCAGCGAGATATCATACCATACACCGCACACCGGTAAGCAGCATACCCAATCGGCGTTGCCATGGCTCCACTGGTACTTCCGATCTCCCAATGAGTCGTCTTCTCATCGTATAACCACAAGGAAATAGCCGAGTTAAATGCCCGTCGCCCATAATTGCACACTTCCTCAAGCGTACGTACAGGAGGGCGCAGCTGTCCCAACGAAACTACAGAGAGGCAGACAGGAGAAAGTGGGAGGGGGCGGGTCCGGAGCGCAGTCTATCGTGAAGTACTTTTCTGTCTAAATGTCGGTGTGTTGCCGGAACAACGCAGATACTTGAAAGCCAAAATCGGGCTTTGTAAGGACAGGAGTTTCGACGCATAATTGACACCCAAAAACATCGCATTTTTTATCCAATCAATGAAAAACACATGTAGCTGACCATTCATAAAAAAAATTAAAGGAACCATGCAAGCGGAGTGGAAGCGAGGACGGCAGCGAGGACGGGAGTGAGAACAACATCAGTGGAGAGGATGATGGTGAGAGCAACAGCATGGAGGATGGTGAGAGAGGCGGCCAGTGAGACGCGAAGAGAGACGCCAGCCTGCTGGTAGCTTATCGTCATCGTCTGCTGTCACCCCTCTCAAATACCTGTGTAGCTCAACGGAAGAGTCCCGAACGCGGGTTGTAGAGACTCGATTCTTCTCACAGACAAATTTCCGGGTAGTAGCTGGGTGCTGAGAGGTATGGTACAAGGTAAGTAGCTATACAGAAACTGCTCATTATGAAATTGATATGTAGCGACAACTTCCCCTGCCTAGCACTCCAACGCGTCGTTTGCGCATTAAAAATGGCGAACCTTTCAGCTCTTGCCGCATTACAATTCTTCCTTCTCCATCATTTGTGCTTGAGGTAGCCGATGGCTACCGTGTTCTTCGTGTAAAAGTGGGGGGGGGCACTATGAAAGCAAGATTCCGGGGTAGTGGCGATCCGAGTTTGTGATTTACTTTAAAATGACCAACTGCACCTATCAAAAGGGTTTTCAGGTGCTGTATAGTAACGGTGACGCGTTTTAAACTCAGTTTGACACGGCATCGCATAAGACTAGGCTGCGAAGCGGAGGTAGCTGGATTTGGACTAGAGTTGTATTGCTACGTGCCAAAGCCAGTCGACACTACAACGACACTCGTCGGGCAACAGCTGAGCGTATTCAAGAGCAACTGCCCCGCGCCGCCAGTGTGCTGATGGAGCAAGGAATAGTAGCTGGGCCGGTCACGCCGAGCTACACGGTTGTTACTCAGGCAAGATTGCCGAATGGAGCCGCAGGTTTTGTAGCTAACAAAACGACATTTCGACCGTAGAATTTTTTACTGGCCGTATTCCGCCCTGACCGGACCTTATGCCCGGATGTTTTTCCCGGTCAAATCATCATGTCAGTGCAAACATCCGATCTTAAAATGGTGTGTTAATTGTATACAAGAAGCTACCAGTTCAAAAGTACAGTCATGTAGTTTAAGCTCATCGTTGCTCTGTAGCAACGTACCATTAGTCATCTTCTGAGCTGCTCTCTTCGTCAGCCTCCTGATCTCCATCCCAGTCCAATGAATTATCGTACACATTCGCAGCCTCTGTGATCCTCTGCTCTGAGTCTTTTATGGCGGCCACTGCACCTGTAAGCGCCTCATCAGTAGCATCACCCATAGACTCCTCGTCCGACGATGTATCTCCACACAGGCCCAGGTTGTCATCAATTTCACTACAGAGTGAGTCAAGGGAAACATCAGACTCTTCAAAACCGGCGTCGTTGCTGTCCGAGTCAGGTGGCACTTCAAGCTCAGTCAAGTCAGGTACCGGCGGAAGTGCTATACGAGGTAACCGCTGTTTCTTCCGGTGTAGCCCTCGTGTGATGCTGGCCTGCTTTCTGGCGTAGGCACTTGACATTCGGCCTATCGTTGAAACAAACTGGCGCAGATTGGGATGGGGCTTGAAAGCTGCATTCATTTCGCGGTTAAACCTCTCCAATGGGTTGTTAGTACGAGCAACTACCGAGTTCATGATGCCGAAAACATTCCACTCCGTAATAAAATACCGTTCTAGCCAGGTTTTACGAGAGTACAGCCAGAACCTACGTCATTCTTGGGCGGAGTACACACATCCTTTGTCGGCACACTTCCGTTTAATCTCTTGTTTAACCCAGCCAATACCCTTTGGGTCGACAAGCTCAGGATCGATTACAGTTAGGATGTCAAGTACACCAGGTTCCATCGCAATCAAAATATCGTCTTCCGTAAGACGTTCTTTCTTCATTCGTCTACGTATTGCCTGTTTAAAGTGGAAGAAGCATCCTACCACCTCGGCGTTGGGGAATTGACGTTGAACGGCTGAAATTAGGCTGAACTCGAAATCACAGACAACTTCAGCTGGAGACAACTTTTTGCCGGTGTCGCGGTGTATTAGGTGCAAGATGTCCTCGTACTTTGTCTCGGTCTTGGATGTACAGAGTACGAAATACACCGGAGTGTACATATTCCGAGCCGGATCATCCACCATAACGATCAGACACTGATAGAAGCCCCTTGGAACACATCTAAAAGTACCGTCAATAAAAATTGAAACACTGTTGTAAAGTAGAAGCTCCTTTAGAGCAGGGTGAGCCCCCCCAGTATACGCTGGGTGGCGCATTCGGGTTCCGGGTGGGCAGTCACGAGATGGGAAAGGAAAGAACGGGATCGCAGAGTCCTGACCTTCGAGCACGGGTGGTACCTCAACTACTCCATGAATGTCTCCACCGTAGTATCTGCGGCGAACCCGACGGACGCGGCTTTTAACTTGCTCCTCAGTTAACCCTTCGATAAGCTCCTCGCAATGGGGCCCATTGAACTCAGAACAAATACGCTCCCAAATGGCTTCCTCGGGCATCCCAGGATCCTCCGTTGCCAGACGATCGGTCATCTTCTTCATAGCACCGGTCTCATTCCTTAACGACCCGTTAACTATTACGTCTTTACGACAATTGTGGTCACCTATCACGCGTTATTCACCGTGGGGTGTTATCTTTAACACTCCGTTGCAGCGTGACGTACGGTACGTACTACACTGGTACACAATATTCTTCGTAGACGCCCACGACTTCGTATATTTGAAACCCTTGTAGATTTTGGTCGCTTTCGAGCCGCGCTTCTTCTTGACGCGCAAGACGGGTTGACTCTGTGTCGAAGGCGGTTGGTTATAGCCCTCAGAGGTGGAGCTGTCGATGCTGATGGCCGCTTGAGGAGGTGAAGTGTGTAGGCGCTCGGCACCATGACCTGTACTAGCCCCCACTTTATGGCTATGGACGCGCTTTTTCTTACGTCGATCATGCGTATTCTGACGTGTCATACCTTGGGTGAGTATGATAAATTCTGTCTGACAGTAAGTGGTTCTCCTGCTTCCCTCGTACGGACACAAGATCCAACAGAAATAGATCCATGGTCTTGTTGTAGTCCCGAATAGAATCCGGTACATTTCTTCAGTCTTTAACCCGAAAATTGTATTGGCTCCGTTCATAGATCAGATCATGCAAGACAATGCCAAAAAAGCTCCGTTCATAAGATCCGGTCAGGGCGAAATACGGTCAGTAAAAAAGTCAACCCATTTCGACAGATCTAACACGTGATCGCACAGCAGGCGGCAATGAACGAAACAATCGAAGACGGTCAGTAGCTAGCAAACGCGAAAACTTGTGCGCGTGAAGATACAAGGTGTCCCAGTCGCGATGGAAGTAAGCGTCAGCGATATCCGCTCTGCGCTTGGACTTCCCAGCTACAGCCTGCGCTCACCATTTCGAGAGCCCACTGCGGTTTCCACACTAGCTCCTGCTGGTGATATGGAAGACACTGATCATTTTGGTAGCTGAGAAAAGGAGATGACAAAGGAGAAACAAGCATATCTAAATTTCCCAGATGGACAACGCATTGTGTTTGTAACCGCTGTGGCTGTACAGATTTTGCCACCTTCTTCTTTTTGCCGAGTACAATACTACATTCGTCTCGAAGCACTGCGAGCGAGGCTTCGCGAAACGCTATGTTAATGTGGCGCTGTATCAACCGCTTGAGCGGCGAGAATTCGACCTCAAGTGGATTGAGGTCTAGAGAGTAGGAGGGTATATAATCCCGTACCTGTTTTTTGTGAATAATTTCCTGTAGCTCCTTGTACATATGTAACTTTGCATATACCCATCACTACGATGGCTCTTGGCAGCGACCACTGATTAAGAAATGGAAGACCTTTGAAGTTAGAAATTTCTTGGAAACCTGCGTCCTCCACATCACCCCTCCCCAAAAACTTAAACGTCCATCGCAGCCAGGATTGAACCCCACTTGCCGCGGCTGAAGGGGAGAGTCGCGTGCGCCGGCGTATTTCTAGCAGACCAGCCATAACGGCGCAGTACAGATCTAGTGCTAAATTAGACAGATTAAAACAGCTGAATTGACCATACATTTACGACTTGCCTGCCGTCTTTTGACGTTTCGTTTTCGAAGACGACTTGGTCTGCACCCGTGTAAAAGATAGTAGAATGATCAGCAAACTCTTGCCTTTCGCGAGGGACGCTGCGCTTACTGGGGATTTTACGTGTCAAATTATGATCAAAGCAGAGAGCCCGACAAATTGCGCCTCAGAGACTCCAATTGAGTCGCGGTACCGCAAACGCAGTTTGTAGTATAGCTCTTCGAAGTGAAAGCGTGGATGTGCTTTTACGTACTCTTGAACGAAGGCACACACGTCACGAGGCCACCTAGATGACTTGCTCTAGTCTTCGGTTCACAAACATTGCCTGATGTACTGAAAAGCTTACACTGTCGAGCGAGACTGCGGTCTGAAGACCCAGCACACTGACAGCTGTAGCAGTGTCAATTGAATAAACGTACACCAATACCATACCTCCCCAACGGAAATATAGTGAGTAGGTCATCTCTTCAACTCTGACGACGGGATGAATCTCCGAATGCCCAATAAATGCCAGTCATTCGGACAATTGCTCGCTCACAAGCAGTTTTTCAGTCCGATGAAAGCCTGCTATCTGATTTTCAAACTTTTCAGTGAAAATATGTTCATTATTCTAAAACTAAGTTTACTTAACAACTGAAGAGTGGTAATGTATTACCAGAAACCTAACCTCGCCGACTAGAAAAGCACTTTTTCAAGTCCAATCCGCTAAAAAGCTTTTAAGCGTACAATATCACAAGTAAATACAGGTACAGTAGTATAATACTTTAGGTGCCTTCGATTTCAAACTACTATGCATTGACTAGATTGCACTAAAATTAGTTTAGGTGGTTAGCCAATGGCAGTGGCCCATGCTCGGGAACCATTGGGATCGCGATCGGAGGCACCGCTGGCGACGGTACCGCACGCGCTGGCGTCTATGGCTACTCTCTCATCGCCGCCTTCTCCTAGTAGTCGCCTCGTGTCTACTTCTATTTGTTGTCTTAAAGCTATGGCAATCCTTCCTGTCTTACCGTCGCCGCCAAGCTTGGAACGCTCCCGAACTTCCACCACACCAGATCCAAGCCTTCACCTCGAGTTTGTGGCTCGAGACGCAGCAATTCAAGCCCAATACTCGTGGGATTGTGCTACCATTATTTGATGACATCGCTCTACTGGGCTTCTCTTTAATCCTGGAGCTTCGACGTCTCCAAGTTCGCCTCCCCGTGGAAATTCCTCACTGCGGAGATTTGAGTCAAAACCTGCAGAAAAAGATGCAAAATCAGGACTCATCCGTGACATTCTACGACGTCTGTGAACGCGCTACTAATGCAGCAATCGAGCAGCGTCAACTCTTCTGTGTAGATCTAGATCACTGCCACCACAAGTTCCGCAGCTTCGACATCAAAGTACTGGCGGTAGTATACTCGCAATTCCAGGAAATCATGCTACTAGACGCAGACACGCTCTTCTTCCAGAATCCCATGACACTATGGGACACAGTCAAGTACAAGAGCACAGGAACACTTTTCTTTAACGACCGTATCAGCTACGAGTTGTCGTATCTGGCCAAGCGAACGTCCTCTGATAATATTGGTGCATTGCATCAATTTCTCGCGGACTTTGACGTCTCTCTGTATAGGAATTTCGGTACTTTAGACACAAAACCGAGACCTCAGATACCAAGGCACTACATGGATCTAGATTTTAGTTTCCAACCGAGCGAATTTCTCGTAAACTCGCACGTTTGGGCACTTCGTAGTGGCCACCAAATGGACTCGTCGCTGATGTTGTGGAACAAGGCACGACAGCCACGAGCGACGGTCATTCTGGCGTCTTTTGTGTCGCTAAACGGACTACGAATGGCCCCGTCCTATGGCGATAAAGAGCTCTATTGGCTGGCGTGTGAGTTGGCGGAGACTACGTACGAATTCTCAGACTATGCTGTGGGCTCTGTCGGCTGGGGGCTACTAGCTGAAGGGCGACACAACGATGGAGTTTTGTGTGGAGACGCACTGCAGCATTACCCGGTGCGGAAGAATTCTGCTGTGGGACTGGAAGCAGATGCTGAGCCGCTGTATATGAACAGTGATAATATCTTGGAGTGGGGTCGAGACTCTCGACGACTGTACCGCACGGCTGCTCGACCTGCAGCGTTCTATCCAGGGTCGTTTACGGAACGGAAGCTGCTTCAGACCTGTCCATTCGACGTGACGATCTTGGAACTCGCGCCGTTGGAAGCGGTGTTACTAGCGCAGAGACAGCAACTTTACGATGAGGTGGCGGGATGGATTGATGAGTCTGGAAGAAAGTGAAATCCGTTTGATTAGACTACACAGAAGCGCTGGCTGTGGGCGGTGCAGTTTTTGATTTGGTGCCGACGGTTTAGAATTCTCAATAAGAGATCTCTATCGCCTACGCTTATGGGAAAGTCTGTGACTCAAGATCAACTTTACTTATGGGATCGATTGGCATTCGTAAGGTTGGTATTGCTACGAGAAGGATAATAGAGATAGATTCGATGCGATTTATTTTATGGATCGAGCTGGTAATGGCCATTGTTCACCTCGAGAAGAGCAGGGTCTAAAATCTTTGGGGGAGCTCTATAGATTTGGGATGCACACGACAACACCCAGCCAGTACAGTACATGTATCTTGAGCTGTGTTCAATCGCGGCTTCTACTTTGAAAGTACCGGTACATGTAATGTATTGCCAGTGGCAATTTGACCGAGGGTGTAAAGTTTTTTTTTGTTTCACGCTTAACACCAATAATTTTTGAAACATGCTGTGGGCATAGTTTAGTCGTGATCGCGTACGCTGGTCGGCTGAGGCTCTGTGGATCACGTGGAGATTCAATTGCCGTGTTGGATCGAATCAAGTGTGTACAGAAAGCCAACACGATTGCTTTTTGTAGATGAACACCCCCACACTGAAAAAGTGCAACATGGAGCGGCTAACTTGCAAAGCTCTGGCTGAGCTGCGAGACTTAAGTGAGCCAGATCCGCAGCACTTTAGACCGGATATCCTATCTATATGATAGCATTAAATGTTAAGTACTCGATTTATAGCTTAAAGCTTAGTGTCATTGATGGCTATGGGGAGTTCATCTCGCAATACAAATCGTGACAGGGTGTTGTGGGGTACAGAATGACTCCAATGCGGTACATAACGGGAAGCTTAATCTTTCACGTGTGCCGTGACATTCCTTCCAATATCGCTGCAATGTACGTGTAAGTAAACTGCCCTTCTTGTCTCGTCCTGCATAAGTTGAGTAAGTTTTATATTAATATAGTAATAGTAGCGTCAAGATTCCAAATTCCCCACACCAATCGGTCGTAATCATATCTGAGGCAGGGCAAGGTACGGCCGTTCTCAGCATGAGATAGGGAGCTAGATGATACATGCCGCAATCCGCTTATTCTCCAATTCACCGACTCCGGACCATTCAAGCATTTCAGTCGAGGACTCGAAAAGAATTGGCTTACCATGAACAAGTATCTGGTACGAGGCCTCGGCTTCTTCAACGACGCCTACGATCTCTTCGTCATGAATATCGTCAACGTCGTGCTTACGGAGCAATACGGCAAGCACGTCTACACGTCGTACGTCAAGTCCTGGGTGTCGGCTGCTGCTATCATCGGTGCTGTGATCGGTCAGCTCTTGTTTGGCTTCCTGGGTGACGTTTTCGGTCGCAAGGTCAACATGATCGCCACTTGTGTGCTCCTGATCGTGGGTAGCATCTTGTGTACAGTTGCGTATGGAGGTAGCGGCAGTTCGACGCTGTGGTTCCTGGTCGTGGCCCGTATCATCCTCGGTATCGGTATTGGCGGCGAATACCCACTTGCTGCTTCGTCATCGGCTGAAGACTCGACCAACTCGGCTGAGCGTAACACAGCCCGTGTTCAGACCCTTATGCGCTGCCCTTGACAATGCGGATCGACAGACACCCTGGTCCCGTGTCAGTGTAGAGGAGAAGTCAGCTATCTT
>NW_003303580.1:153635-156399 GCF_000142945.1 Phytophthora infestans T30-4 | reverse complement strand
GACAGCTCGAACGATTTAGCTGACGAAGAATACCAACCTAGTACCAGTGTTTCGGCAGAATCATCAGAATAGGCAATATGCTCAGCAAGTCAGTAGCTACATAAAACATACGTTTTTTTTATTGTTCTATGCGTGTTGATCAACCTTGAAGCAGTTATCATCGCAAATTTTCAACCTCACGTTTTAGGCCGATTGCACTTTTGAGGCCAACAATACTTTATTGTAGTGTATCCTCAATCCCACTTTTGCGGACGACTGCACTATTGTGGCCCGAATGCACACTTATGAGAGACTGCACACTTGAGGACAAGACCACACTTCTGAGGACGATGTTTACGCTCGCTTACGTTTTCTAATCTCTGCAAGAATTTTGTTTACCGTTAAGTCGCCATGAATGCAAAGTGCAAAGTTCGCCTCGAATTGGTCCTGGTCACCGGCGTGGTTTTCTTGGACATACTCAGCGATAGTTTAAACCCTTTACTTCGAGAAAGACGCGATCGATGTAACTTGCATTCGTGTAGAAGCATGTCAGCGCCAGATCTGAACTGGTGGCATGCCGGACTAGCATACCAGTACTGATTAACGCAATCCCGCCACCCTTTAGCGTCTGGTAGTTCCGACACCAAGTTTGCAGAGTCAAGGATTTGCGTAATTGCTGCGGATCGGGCGGTGTTTCCGCGTGGCACAATCGATCCATGTGTTTGAGTTTCAATTACCCAGCGATCGTGCGGGTGTCCACCTGAAAGCATTTCCGGCTTCGCGTAATGTCAGCCAATCGCGACGCGTAGCTTCTCAGCAGACCGCTGACTCTTGTTTGCCGTCGCAAGCTGATTTATGTACGCTGCTAGTACGCCTAGGAGCTGCAGAAATCGCTGTTTCATCGGATCTGGGTATCCTTCAGCTATGCAAAAAGCGGTGAACCGACGAAGGCTGCCGGTATAGTCGACCTGCGTGCGAGACGCGAGTCGTTGATCGGCCAACTTGGCTGCAGCGGTGGCTGCACTGTACAGGCGTCTAGCTTCAAGCAGGTCCGTTGCAGTCTCTTGCACTCCGCGAAGGGAAAATCTGAAATGAAACTTGCTATTTCCTATGCGTGGCCCGTGCCTGTTAAAGTATATTCCTCTATTGTGCAGTCGTCCTCAAATGTATGGTCGCCCGCAAAAGTGCAGTCGCGCGGAAACGTGAATTCTTTCGCAAAAGTACGGTACAGTCATTTGTGAAAACAGTGAAACATTTTAGGTATAGAGTGGTCGGTGACTTATGGAGCTTATCTCATGGCTACACTGAGGTTTTGGTCTATGGCTTCAATTATTTGACCGATCAGAGTGCGTCGCACAGACAATTTGGTCCCTCGTACCAGTGAAAAAATTGTTTTATCTTCTCCAAACGATGCTAAAATTTAGAGTTAAATTCCGTCTTCTATTCAGGGTGACAATATTCAAGTTAAAGCTTTGATTTGAGGACGGTCTTTTATTAGAGCACGAGGAAAAAAGTTTATTTTTTTAAAAGAGAGGCCTAAAAACGTTGCGCCGCCTCAGACACTACGAGCGACTATCAAAATCAACTGACGTAGACTCCAGACGACGTGTAACGATTTCGACTCGTGCTTGAAGACATTCGCAAAGGAGATGGTCATCTTGTCTACTCCAACCGAAGAGGGCGCGAGTCGTGTTGTTTAAAACAGCCGATCGCTCTCTTCAGAAAAGAAAAAACACATGGCTACACTCAGGGCAAAACAGTTTGGCCTTTTGCAATCACGATGTCGTGCTTGGGTTACATGTTCTTGAAAGTTGCACTTGATCTGTCTGGCCGGACAGGAAGGAAAAGTAGAAGTGAATAAATTAGTTGCTTAAGTTCTCTCACCAAACTCTCACAACCAGTAAAGGACATGTGTCCTATCTCATGCAGAAGCCCACGTCTCTCTGCTTCTCAGCGACTTGGTCCAACCCCCGTTGACCAGGTCTCACATTGAACTCAGCTTCGACATCGGGTCTTCGATATGCAATCCAACACGCCTTCTTCAAAGCATAAGCTTTGATCTTCACGTTGCAGTTCTCGGCGCGATGGAGGATTGGTTGGCACCCACGCCCACAAGCTCCAACAAAGCCTTCAGCTTGTTCTTGTCCAGGGGCTTGGTAAACGCATCAGCCGGGTTCTCGTTACCTTTGACCTTGTAGAGATCCACAACTCCCTTCTGCACTTGTTCTCGAACAAAGTGCCAGCGGAGTTCAGTGTGTCGGGTTCGACGGCTGTATGTTGGATTGGTTGCCAACACGTGTGCTGCTTGGTTATCAATCCCAAGCCTCAGTTTCACATCTTGATGTTGCAGTAGTTCTTGCAATACGTTGCTTGCTGCGGTTGCCTCCATTGTGGCTTCACACGCTGCCACGTATTCGGCTTCAGCCGTAGAGAGAGCTACAATGGATTGTCGGCGAGACATCCACGAGACTGCACCACCACCAAGTGTAAATTCAAACCCTGTTGTACTTTTCCTCGACTCTGGGTTGTTCGCCCAGTCGCTGTCACAGTAGCCGTCCAGTACAACCGTACTTGGCATCTCCGTCGAGTACTCATACGTAATACCGTAGTCAACAGCTCCAGCAATATAACGAAGCCACGTTTCAGTGCTCCAACATGCTTCGCTGACGGTTTGGCTACGAATCGACTTAATTGGCCAATCACAAACGCTAGATCTGGGCGTGTTCCAGTAGCTAAGTACATCAACATGCCAATCGCTCTTCTGTAGTCAAAGCTGGTATCCGTC
>NW_003303580.1:148984-151721 GCF_000142945.1 Phytophthora infestans T30-4 | reverse complement strand
TTCTGTGACGCGTAAGTCGGCGACAAACTTTGCTGTACGATCTTCAGGAAAGTACATTTTGCAGCGACTACATCCTCTGCATATCCAAGCACGAACCCGATCTTGGCGTTGTCATGGTGCTTACGACGTCCTGGTTGAATCGGAACGTGAACATATGCAAGTGCTCCAAACGTACGAATGTGATGTATATCGGGTTTCACCCCAAACATCATCTCGAACGGAACACCACCGGTGCCTTTGTTGTACACCCTGTTCTTTATGTAGACCGCATTTCGTAGCGCTTCTGGCCACAAGCTCCTTGGGTACCCAGCGTGATGCATTGACGCCTTGGTCATCTCGATAAGAGATTGATGCGTCCTTTCGCATAGGTTGAGTTGTGAGCTCTTGGGTCCTACAAGAACGTGCTCAATTCCTTGAGTTCGATACCAGTCTTGCATGGCTTCGCTAATGAACTCTCCTCCTTTGTCCGTCAGTACCTGACGAACTCGGTACTTGACTCGCTCGCCTTCTTCTTCTAAGTTTCTCCCAGCTTGACGCTCTGCCCAGAAGATATAGTCCTTAATGAGCTTATTCACCAGCTCACTTGACTTAGATGTCAGCATGTGCACCGTTACGAAGCGTGAATAACCATCTAGTAGGACCAGTACCGCTTCGAAGCGAGTACCGTTCCCCTTACTCGGGATCAGCAAGTCTGCATAGATCATTTGATTGGGCTGCTTCAGACCTCGATCTAGCTTCTTCTGATATGGTTTCTTTCTTTGCTTCCCAATATGACAAGCATCACATGTCGACGCTCCCTGTCTTTGAGTCAACATCATCCCCTTAACAAGACTCTTATCTGCCATTGTCTTCAAGTATTGTGGACATATGTGTCCCAACCTCTCGTGCCAGCGTGAAAGTGGAGCCACCCCATCCAACGCAGTGTAGTTACACAGCGATATGTTCGGTAGACTCACTCTTCCTCCTGTCGACGGGTGCCTCACGATAAAACCCCACGTAGCTTCATTGGGCGTAGCTACAATCACCGTTCTTTCTTCGTAGGTAACGTTGAACGTTGACGAAGATTGATCATAATCGAAGTCGAACCTTGTTCAGCAGCCAGTCCTGGTGAAAGCAGACCAAACTCAGCACCAGGTACATATAGTACGTCGTTCAGGTAAACCACAGTTGATTCACCGTCCACTTCAGTTACTAGCGCCACAGTTCCAACTCCTGCGATACGAGAAGCCAACGTTGTATTAACCCCGTGTACACTTTGTGACTGACTCGTATCTTCCGTAAACGCACCGAAGTACGCTCTGTTGCCGGTTACGTGCACATTTGCAGCCGTGTCAAAGAACCACCAACCACTACTCATGTCACCGTTCACACCAGTTCTACCACTGTTGCCCTCGTCGTCCTGTGTGACCTCATCCGTCAGTTCGTCTTCAGATACTCTGACACTGGTCTCCACGCTCGCATCGATCATCATGCGATCTAGAGTACCTGCCACCACACCAACGTCCTCATCTTCCTGATCAGGTTTTGGTCGTGAGCGGTTCTCTTGCCGAAGAGTCACGTTCCCCCGCGGTTTCCGCTTTTCATTTGATCCAGCGCCGCTTGAACGATCCGTCCTCTCTGGGCATGCAGCCTTCTAGTGCTCTGTACTCTCACAGAGATAGCACTTCTTCGGCTTCTTCTTCATGAAGTCGTTGTTTTTCTCCCTTCTTGGGTTATCAGCCTTTCCTGCAGTTCCTCCGCCATGATTCCCTCCGCCTTTATGCCCTCCTCGTTGTCCGCCACCTTCCTTTCCACCAAGTTCGTTCTGTCGAGAAGCCGCTTCTCGAATTAACTCACGAACTTTAGCAGGAGTGAACAAGCTTGAGTCAGCTGCGTAGAGAATAGATGACTTCATCCGTTCGAACTCTGGCTGATCCGGTAAACTTACCAGCAGTACTTCTACCATGTCGAGATCATCCACATTGTACTGCAAAGTCTCCAATTCAGTCTTGAGGTTGAGCATCTTGCTCAAGTGCAGGTTAGTATTCCCACCAACTGCCAATTTGATGCTCCAGAGTTCATTCCTCAGTCGACGAATTGTGTGGGCCTTCACCGTTTTGTTCGCCTAATTTTCGAACAGGTCACTCAGCGCAGCCCACATTTCAGTACCAGTCGTCCTATCACGAATCTGATGTAGAATCTCTGACGGCACCGACATACCAATGATACGCATGATCTTGGTATGTTTCAGGTCGAATTCTTCTTCACTCTCACTTGTAGAAAGCATAGATCTTGTAATCTTCTCTTCTACAACGTCAGTAAGCGTCATCCCCCTGAACACCATCTGCATTGCGAGCTTGTATGCCTGCCAGTCCTTTCCGTTCCTGTCCTTAGGTATTCCTTCGGACGTGAACTTTATCTTGTCCACCATCTTGGATCGCTTCTTGTGCAGCAGGAAGTCCGCAGTTCTTTTGGGCTCAGAACCCTTTTGGAAGTTGCACTCGATCTGTCTGGCCGGACAGGAAGGAAAAGTAGAAGTGAATAAATTAGTTGCTTAAGTTCTCTCACCAAACGCTTACAACCAGTAAAGGACCTGTGTCCTCTCTCATGCAGAAGCCCACGTCTCTCTGCTTCTCAGCGACTTGGTCCAACCCCCGTTGACCAGGTCTCACATTGAACTCAGCTTCGACATCGGGTCTTCGATATGCAATCCAACAAGTAGAGACATGTAAATGTACGGTCACCAAGTGCTCCCAAC
>NW_003303580.1:140666-143150 GCF_000142945.1 Phytophthora infestans T30-4 | reverse complement strand
AAGTTATATTACATGTATTCACATAAGGCGTGGACTTTTGCGACGGGTCGAACTGGGACTATGAGCTGGAAAGATCTACACAGCTTCTACGATGAAATTAAATGCTGGTGACGCTATAATAGAAAACTTTATTAGCAAGGGAGCGATGCAGAGTGTATGTCGGACACAGAAAATGGTGCGGACTTGGAACCAGAAGACGCGTCGGTGCATGCACAATAAAATGGCAGAGGACCATCGGCGATGGTCCTCAGCGATGGTCCATCGCTATCGGTACTGTTGAAGAGAAACAGAGGGATGGCTCTGCATCGACAGCAGGAAAGATTCGCCTGAATAGCTACATGTACATGATGTCGTGACTCTATACATGCACGATGATATGGATGAGGACCATCGCTATCGGTACTGTTGAAGAGAAACAGAGGGATGGTCCTTGCTGGTTCTGCATCGACAGCAGGAAAGATTTGCCTGAATAGCTACATGTACATCATGTACAGTACATGATATCATGGTTGTATACAAATGGAGGAACGTTGTCGGCTGCACGCTGAATACAAGTTGCAACGAAAGTCTCGAGGCTTGACGAAGGTGCCACGTTGAAGTGAACACAGTGCAGTAACACAGGACCCAGGGCGACAGCTGAGACACCAGCGGAGTCGCTCGCTCTCCATACATCGCTTAGGACTCTGCGCACATTAGCAAGCCAGTCCAAGCGCTTAATACTCGAGAACCCACTAGCTAGTCGCGCTAGCCCCATCGACGCCGCCCATGACAACAGCATGTCACTAGATGAAATTCGTTGTAATTCAGCTGCCACTTTGTCAATAGAAGCACTCACTCCGCTATTGTCCAGAGGGAATACCACGTCTCCATGACACGACGAAGACGAACGTTGCTGCTTCGTGTACAGAAACGACTCGAGAATGCGCTCTGCGATCGGTTTAACGCGTCGTTGTCTCCATTGAGCCTCTGCCAATGTCTCCAGCTCCTCTCCGTTCGAATAAAGAGCAGCCACGTGACTCAATCCTAGCAACGCACAGGCCTCTACCATACCGTCCGATGCGCTCGTGTAAATGTCCACAAACATCTTGTCGATCTTCTCTAGTTGAGTGCAGAACGTGCTGCAGTCTTCAGTAGCATCCACTTGTCGTCTACCAAGCGCAAGCTGAAGCGCGATCAAAGCTCCAATAGACGAGCTACGAGCGTCACCGTCGTCAGTCGAGAACACTCGACTCTTCTCCATCGACAAAGCTAATAAACGTGTCAATTCTTCAACAATTTCCTCGTATTTCAGACGAAGTTGCGGGTTTTGCCAATGTCTCGACTCCCACAGCTGTCCGGCCAGTGCTCCAGCAGCCACCGCGCCTCCAATCTTGTTATTGCCATGTAACAACGCGTCAAACAGACCTCCAGCACCCTCCGAGAAGACACGGAAGCCAACGTCGGCATCATCAACACCCACGGGAGTCTTCAGCTGCGCTAATTCGTCCAATGACGTCACGTACGTCGCCATAAACCCGCGCCATCCCTCCATCAAGACTTGTGTACGTAAGAACAGCTCGCAATCTGTCGCTGTGTCTGTCAGTGTCCACGGTAGCTCCATAGCCTGAAGCGCAGACGCGACTGTTTCCATCAATTCGTCCACGTTTTGAGTCGCCAGACGCACCAGTTTGTCTTTCCGCTTAACGTTCCTTGTGTCGATCACCGCCTTGGGTTGATACGCCAGCAGAAAGCCACTCCAGTCTACTATTTCAGACATCGAGGACTGCACCTCTGCTCGTGAAGGAAGAAGCGCCTTCATCTCCTTCGTTGCTGCAGCTGAGACACTCGCTTGAGCCGCAGACGCCACGCGCTGTCCTCGTCCAACGCCAGCCGTGAGTTTGGCACTCTCATACTCGATAACTCTCGCTACCAACGTCTCAAGTTCAGTGCGAACAGCTGCTTCCTGTTCACCCTCAAGACGCTGCAGTAGATTTTCCACTTGCTCCTCGACTTCCTCCTCCGTCGCTTGCTCTTCGTCTTCACTCTCCTGTTCCATATCCGACATGCAAAGACCCAACAGATCCAGCGGGAACGTGCACATGGCCGCATACGCAGCCTTCCTCACAGTTAAATGCTCACTGTCAGCAAACTCCCACGTCTGGTGTAGCAGCTTCACTGCGTGTTTTTCATTCGCTCTACTCTCAGCGCCACCAAGAGCGTAAAAGCAGCATAGACGCGCCTGGAAGAGAGTCTCGTCCGCACACGTCACCTTGTTCTTGCGCATCTTCTGTGAGATGATCTTGAACGCCACGTAAAAGTCCAAGCAGTCAGCTCCACACAGCGCCGTGATGGCGTCCATGGCCATGGCAACTACAGACTGTAATTTGTCTTCGAGAAACGCTTGGATAGCTGCGATGAACTGCACACCCAGCTCGGGGTCTTCCTCACACAAGGCTTTGATTGTAGCCATCCTCACGACGTGACGCTCCGTATCGTCGTCCGGAC
>NW_003303580.1:132717-136699 GCF_000142945.1 Phytophthora infestans T30-4 | reverse complement strand
CGATAACACCGGACAACGCAGATGCACCAGCACGTGCACAAATACCCATAAGAAAAGCATAAACACACCGCGACTTGTACGATAGCGTGATAACCGCCGGGTCGATGACACTTCATCAGGAGAATCACGATGCACGGGCGACGGAACCACCACGGACTGCGTGGAGGCATCAAAGCACGGAATAGCACCCTTTTGGTTAGAAAACCGGCGATGGGAGGGCAACGGGCACGAATGCCTATGTATCACGAAAGCGGTACAGCCCGCGTAAACGTTTGAGAAACAGAGAATAGCTAGGAGCCACGAAAGAGGCTGTACTAAAAGTGCATAAGCTCGAAAGAGAGCGCATATCCACAAACAGCGTGGACCACGGGTGAACAGAGAGCCACGAAACCAAGTAGAACACGGAAGAGCACAGCCCATTGAAGAACACGACATTCAACCTGTAGTACGGGGTAACGTAAACGTACCAAACCACGATATTGTACAAAGCCACATGAGATTACGGATAGTTAAGTGGTTGACTACACGAAACCACGACGTACTAGGTTGAACGACGCCAACAAAGCACGCGACACCAAGAAGCACTATATTTGCGGCCACCTCATCTCCAACAAACCATGCCACTCCGCCGCGTAGCGGCGGCGAACGGCTAGTCTTACCCCCCTAGTGGAGTGTGTTGTCCGTCTGTAACGTCCGTAACGGGCTAGGGTTAATAATCCTCACGCTAAAACGCGCGTTCTACTGGCTGCCGAGCGCAGCGAAGGCGGCCTCGATTGGCTAAAAAGCTGCCGAGCGCAGCGAAGGCGGTCCCCATTGGCTAAAACAGATATTATGTGCTGTACTTACTGGATGTGGACTACACATCGTACTTAACTGCACCGTTTAAATTTCATTTTGCTCTCATTTTCAGCTGCGGTTCGCCACCTCACGCAAAGGGCGCTGCCTGTGTACGCGTTAATTAGCACAATAAAAAGGCGCCGATGAGCACACACGTACTATATCGTCGTAGGAGCTGGAGAAAAAAATTATAGGCCCTGGTGACTTATATTTCGGCCTCAATCGAAACTTTAGTACTTATTGAATTTAGAATGATGTTTTAGGCTTCGTAGTACTGCTGTACTAATTTTACTTACAATATTATTTTTCTTAGTACTATTATCAAGGCATTTCATATTTTTGCTTGTAGTCATTTGAAGTAGTAGTACACATAATTATAATATCAGCGTTTAATAACAAATAACAATTGTATTACTATTAATAATAATGTGAAAAACTTAAAATATGACTATTGTGGCTTACACCCCTGCACCGTCACACCCCTCCGGATAAAGTATCATCTTCCTCTGTATTTTTGCACGTAGTGTGCGACTTTAAGATATTGTGTGAACTTTCCAGCAATATATGCTATGTACATCAAACAAAATCGGAACAGCGTTTGTGATTCAGCTAGCGCGGAGGCACGTGACTCAGCAAGAACACGAAACACGAAAGAACACCGACCCACACTATGTAGACGACGAGATAGAAGAGCAACACGAAGCACGTTAGGCCATGGACGACGATAGAATTCTTAGCCGATGCAAACCACGAAGTTTTATGCGTAGCGTGAAAGGCGGAAGTGCACGCAGCTATGAAAAGGACAGAGGGAAAAGAATATGACGGGAGCGTACGGACCACGGAAGGTAATTAAATACATAGACACCCCAGCATGCTGAAAAGCACGGGCCATGGAAGAGTACGCACGTTCGAAGCCACGGTAGAACACGTACCGGTGAGAATGCACAGAAACAATTCTCCAGCAACACCACTAGTAAACATGGAGCACAGTCAACCGACCAAATCTGAGCCCGCAAGGAGGCCCAGATACGGGAAATCAGAAATCATCAATTTTTGGAGCACGATGCCTAGGTAGAACATGAGCTCACCGATCCACGGAGCGCGACACCACGGTAGCTAACGATAACACAGACGACAGCCCAGCCCCGACACCAGAGATAACACGACAGCATGGACGGTGGGTTATCCACTAAACCATCGGAGAACACGCTGCCACGCGTAATCACCGAGTCACGGAGCACCATACCAGTGTAGAACCTGAGCTTACCGAGCCACGGAGGACAGCAGTACATGATAACACGATTGCACGGACTACGGACCGCCCACCAAATGCACAGGGGGTGGGCTTGGTATGGCCACGATTACACACCGTGGAGCACGATGGCATCGTAGAGCACGATAACACGGACAACGCAGATGCACTACACGTGCACAATACCATAGAAAGCATAACCACACCGCGATTGCACGATAGTGTGATACCGCGGTCGATGACACTTCATCAGGAGATCACGATGCACGGGCGACGGAACCACACGACTGCATTGAGGCACCAAAGCACGAAATAGCACCCTTTGGTTAGAGTACCGGCGATGGGAGGCCAACGGCCACGAATGCCTATGTATCACGAAAGCGGTACAGCCCGCGTAAACGTTTGAGAACAGAGAATAGCTAGGAGCCACGAAAGAGGCTGTACTAAAGTGCATAAGCTCAAGAGCGCATATCCACAAACAGCGTGGACCACGGGTGAACAGAGAGCCACGAAACCAAGTAGAACACGGAAGAGCACAGCCCATTGAAGAACACGACATTCAGCCTGTAGTACGGGGTAACGGAAACGTATCAAACCACGATATTGTACAAAGCCACATGAGATTACGGACAGCTAAGTGGTTGACTACACGAAGCCACGACGTACTAGGTTGAACGACGCCCATAAAAAACGCGACACGAAGAAGCACTTAGTTTGCGGCCACCTCATCTCCAACGAACCATGCCACTCCGCCGCGTAGCGGCGGCGAACGGCTAGTCTACCCCATCTAGTGGAGTCTGGTGTCTGTCCGTCTGTCTGTCACGGGCCAGGGTTAATTCATGTAACGCAAATGCGGGCATTCTACTGGCTGCCGAGCGCAGCGAAGGCGGCCTCGATTCGCTAAAATTGCAATATGTGGTGTACACACTGTATGTGGTCAACACATCGTACTTAAATGCACCGTTCAAATTTCATTTTGCCCCGTTTTCAACTGTGGGCCGCCACCTCACGCAAAGGGCGCTGCCTGTGTACGCGTTAGTTAGCATAATTAAATAGCGCTGATGGGCACACACGTACAATATCGTCGTAGGAGCCGCTGCAAATTTTTGTAGGCCCTGGTGACTTATATGTCGGCCTCAATCGAAACTTTAGTACTTATTGGATATAGAATGATGTTTTAGGCTTCGTAGTACTTTTTTAATGAGTTTAATTTCAATACTGTTTTGCGTAGTACTATTTTAAATCCAATTCATTTTTTACTTGCTGTTATTTGTAGTAGTAGTACACATAATTGCTATATCAACGTTTGATAATAAATAACAAATATATTACTATAAATAATAATGTGAAAACTTTAAATACGACTATTGTGGCTTGCCTCCGGGAAAAAGTGTCATCTTCCTTTGTATTTGCGCGCGTAGTGTGCGACCTTCAGATATTCTGCAAACTTTCCAACAATATATGTAGCGTACATCAAACAAAATGGGAACAGCTATTGTGTTTACGGAGGCACGTGACTAAGCAAGAGCACGAAGCCCGAAGGAACATCGACCCACCCTATGTAGACGATGGGATAGAAGAGCAACACGAAGCACGAAAGATCGAAGCCTTAGCCGATGCAAACCACGAAGTGTTTTACGTAGCGTGAAATATGGAAGTGCACGCAGCCATGAACAAGGACAGAACGACAAGAATATGACGGGAGCGTACGGGCGACAGAAGGGAACTAAATCCATAGACACCCCAGCATGCTGAAAAGCACGGGCTACGAAAGAGCACGCAGCGGTAGAGTGCACTAACAGCGATTCTCCCATAGCCCCACCGGTGGATCACGGAGCACAGTCGAACCGACCAAAAATGAAGCCGGCGCAAAGACCAAAAGGGGAAATCATC
>NW_003303580.1:108816-132594 GCF_000142945.1 Phytophthora infestans T30-4 | reverse complement strand
CTAAGCCATGATAGAAATGCGGCCACTGGAGCTGTATACGCGAAATCACCGAGCCACGGAGCACTATATCAGTGTAGAACCTGAGCTTACCGTGCCACGGAGAACAATAGCGCATTAGAATTCGATTGCACGGACGGCAGACCAGCCACGAAATGGAAGGGGGCTCGTGGTGACCACGATTGTGGAGGACGATGCCGTTGTAGAGCACGATAACATGGGCAATGCAGATGCAATCCGCGAGCACAATACCATAGACAGCAAAACCATATCGCAATTACACGATGGCGTTATAACGCGGTCGATGGAGCCTCATTAAACGAGCCCGATACACGGGTGCTGGAACAACACGACTGCGTGGAGGCTCCAAACCACGGAAAAGCACCCTTCGGCTAGAGTACCAGCTATGGGAGGCGAACGGTCACGAAAGACTGAGTATCAGGAAGCCGGTGCAGCCCACGAAATGTTTGAGAGCAGGAAATAGTTAGCAGCCACGACGCATTACTAAAAAAACATGAACCCAAAAGAGAGAGCTCTTACTACTAAGCAGCGTGTGCCACGGGTGAGCAGGGAACCACGAAGCCAGGAAGATCACGGAAGAGCGCCGGCCACTGTAGATCATGAGATCTAACCTGTAGTACGGGGTAACGGAAGCGCTCCAAACCACGATATTATACGGGGCCGAATGAGACTACGGAAAGGCAAGTGGTTAAATACACGATGCCAAGATCTACGGGGTGAACCACGCTCTCAAAACACGCGACACCAAGAAGCACTTAAATTTGCGGCCACCTCATCTCCTTCAAACCATGCCACTCCGCCGCGTAGCGGCGGCGAACGGCTAGTCTTACCTCTCTAGTGGAGTGTGCTCTGCGTCAGTCCGTCAGTCCGTCCGAGGGTAGGGTTCTAAAATGTAACGCTAATGCGGGCGTTTCTACTGGCTGCCGAGCGGCAGCGAAAGGCGGCGGTCGATTGGCTAGAATCGAATTATGTGGTGTACACACTGTATGTTGGACTACACATCGTACTTTAAAATGCACAGCTCAATTTTCATTTTGCTTTCATTTTCAGCTGCGGTATGCAAGGCCACGCGAAGGGCGCTGCCTGTGTACGCGTTAGTTAGCTGAAATAAAAGGCGCCGATGAGCACACTCGTTCTCTATCGTCGTAGGTGCTGTTGATAAAATTTGTAGGCTTCGGTGACTTATACTTCGGCCTCAATCAAAACATTAGTACTTATTGGTTTAAATATGATTTGATTTGCTTCGTAGTAGGTTTGTAATAATTTAACTTACAGTACTGTTTTGCGTAGTACTATTCTTAAGACATTTTATATTTTTGCTTGCAGTTATTTGTAGTAGTAGTCCACATAATTATTATGTTAACGTTTATAATAAATCACACTTCTACTACTACTATTAATAATTGATACTTTAGGATGTGAAAACTTTAAAATATGACTATTATGACTTCCCACCCGACACCCCCCTGCACCCCACACTGCCCCCGGGAAAAGTATCATCTTCCTCTGTATTTGCACACGACCTTAAGATATTGTGTGATCTTTCCAACAATATATGTTGTGTACATCAAACAAAATCGGAACAGCGTTTGTGATCAAGTTTGCGCGGAGGCACGCGACTCAGCAAGAACACGAAAAACGATGGGATAGAAGAGCAACACGAAGCACGGAACGTCATGGACGATGATAGAAGATTTAGCCGATGCAACCACGAAGTGTTTTACGTAGCGTGAAAGATGGAAGTGCACGCAGCCATGGAAAGAACAGAAGAACGAGAATATGACGGGAGCGTACGGGCCACGGAAGGGAACTAAATACATAGACACCCCAGCATGCTGAAATGCACGGCTAAGGAAGAGCACGCAACTTCGAAGCCACTGTAGAGCACGTAGCGGTAAGAGTGCAGGGACAGTAATTCGCCCATAGCACCACGGTACAACACGGAGCACAGTCGACCGACCAAACGTGAAAACGCGATGTACCATAAACGGAAGATCATCCGAGCATTGGGGCCCGATATTAGGGTAGAATCGGAGCTCACCGAGTCCGACAGCACGACACTACGGTAGCTAACGATCTCACGGACGACAGACCGACCGCAACATCGCAAGCTAACACGATAGCATGGACTGTGCCACTAAGCCATAGGGGAGCACAGCCACAGGAGCTATAGACGGGAGATCTTTGAGCCACGGAGCACGATACCAGCGTAGAAGCTCAGCTCCCCGAGCCACGGAGGACAGTAGCACATTAAAACTCGATTGCACGGACGGCAGACCAGCCACGAAAATCACGGGGGTGCTTGGGGTGACCACGATTGCACACCGTGGAGCACGAAGCCCATGTAGAGCACGACAACACGGGCAACGCAGATGCACTACGCGAGCACAATACCATAAATACCATTACCACACCGCGATTGCTCCATAGCGTCGTAAAGCGGTCGATGGAATCTTATCAGGAGAGCGCGATACACGGGCGACGGAACAACACGACTGCGTGGAGGCTCCAAACCACGGAAAAGCACCCTTCGGCTAGAGTACCAGCTATGGGAGGCGAACGGTCACGAAAGACTGAGTATCAGGAAGCCGGTGCAGCCCACGAAACGTTTGAGAGCAGGAAATAGTTAGCAGCCACGACGCAGTACTAAAAAACATGAACCCAAAAGAGAGAGCTCTTAACTACTAAGCAGCGTGTGCCACGGGTGAGCAGGGAACCACGAAGCCAGGAAGATCACGGAAGAGCGCCGGCCACTGTAGATCATGAGATCTAACCTGTAGTACGGGGTAACGGAAGCGCTCCAAACCACGATATTATACGGGGCCGAATGAGACTACGGAAAGGCAAGTGGTTAAATACACGATGCCAAGATCTACGGGGTGAACCACGCTCTCAAAACACGCGACACCAAGAAGCACTTAAATTTGCGGCCACCTCATCTCCTTCAAACCATGCCACTCTGCCGCGTAGCGGCGGCGAACGGCTAGTCTTACCCCCCTAGTGGAGTGTGGTCTGCGTCCGTCATTCCGTCCGTAACGGGCTAGGGTTAATAATCCTCACGCTCATGCGGGCGTTCTACTGGCTGCCGAGCGCAGCGAAGGCGGCGTCGATTGGCTAAAATCGAATTATGTGGTGTACACACTGTATGTGGTCAACACATCGTACTTAAAATGCACCGCTCAAATTAAATTTTGCTTTCATTTTCAGCTGCGGTATGCAAGGCCACGCGAAGGGCGCTGCCTGTGTACGCGTTAGTTAGCATAATTAAATAGCGCTGATGGGCACACACGTACAATATCGTCGTAGGAGCCGCTGCAAATTTTTGTAGGCCCTGGTGACTTATATGTCGGCCTCAATCGAAACTTTAGTACTTATTGGATATAGAATGATGTTTTAGGCTTCGTAGTACTTTTTTAATGAGTTTAATTTCAATACTGTTTTGCGTAGTACTATTTTAAATCCAATTCATTTTTTACTTGCTGTTATTTGTAGTAGTAGTACACATAATTGCTATATCAACGTTTGATAATAAATAACAAATATATTACTATAAATAATAATGTGAAAACTTTAAATACGACTATTGTGGCTTGCCTCCGGGAAAAAGTGTCATCTTCCTTTGTATTTGCGCGCGTAGTGTGCGACCTTCAGATATTGTGCGAACTTTACAACAATATATGTAGCGTACATCAAACAAAATGGGAACAGCTATTGTGTTTACGGAGGCACGTGACTAAGCAAGAGCACAAAGCCCGAAGGAACATCGACCCACCCTATGTAGACGATGGGATAGAAGAGCAACACGAAGCACGAAAGATCGAAGTCTTAGCCGATGCAAACCACGAAGTGTTTTACGTAGCGTGAAATATGGAAGTGCACGCAGCCATGAACAGGACAGAACGACAAGAATATGACGGGAGCGTACGGGCGACAGAAGGGAACTATATCAATAGACACCCCAGCATGCTGAAAAGCACGGGCTACGAAAGAGCATGCAGCGGTAAGAGTGCACTAACAGCTATTCTCCCATAGCATCACGGTAGAGCACGGAGCACGGTCGACGGACCAGGCATAAAGCCGCGGGAGACCATAAACGGGAAATCACCGAGTATTTGAGCACGATACCAGGGTAGAACCGGATCTTACCGAGCCAGGGAGCACGATACTATGGTAGCTAATAATAGAACGGACGGCAGACACCACAAAATAAAACGATGACTTGGACGGTGGCCAAGACACTAAGCCATGATAGAAATGCGGCCACTGGAGCTGTAGACGCGAAATCACCGAGCCACGGAGCACTATATCAGTGTAGAACCTGAGCTTACCGTGCCACGGAGAACAATAGCGCATTAGAATTCGATTGCACGGACGGCAGACCAGCCACGAAATGGAAGGGTGCTCGTGGTGACCACGATTGTGGAGGACGATGCCGTTGTAGAGCACGATAACATGGACAATGCAGATGCAATCCGCGAGCACAATACCATAGACAGCAAAACCAAATCGCAATTACACGATGGCGTTATAACGCGGTCGATGGAGCCTCATTAAACGAGCCCGATACACGGGTGCTGGAACAACACGACTGCGTGGAGGCTCCAAACCACGGAAAAGCACCCTTCGGCTAGAGTACCAGCTATGGGAGGCGAACGGTCACGAAAGAATGAGTATCAGGAAGCCGGTGCAGCCCACGAAACGTTTGAGAGCAGGAAATAGTTAGCAGTCACGACGCAGTACTAAAAAAACATGAACCCAAAAGAGAGAGCTCTTACTACTAAGCAGCGTGTGCCACGGGTGAGCAGGGAACCACGAAGCCAGGAAGATCACGGAAGAGCGCCGGCCACTGTAGAACATGAGATCTAACCTGTAGTACGGGGTAACGGAAGCGTTCCAAACCACGATATTATACGGGGCCGAATGAGACTACGGAAACGCAAGTGGTTAAATACACGATGCCAAGATCTACGGGGTGAACCACGCTCTCAAAACACGCGACACCAAGAAGCACTAAGGTTGCGGCCACCTCATCTCCAACAAACCATGCCATTCCGCCGCGTAGCGGCGGCGAACGGCTAGTCTTAAACATCTAGTGCAGTGTGGTCTGCGTCCGTCATTCCGTCCGTAACGGGCTAGGGTTAATAAAACTCACGCTAATACGCGCGTTCTACTGGCTGCCGAGCGCAGCGAAGGCGGCCTCGATTCGCTAAAAAGCTGCCGAGCGCAGCGAAGGCGGCCCCCATTGGCTAAAATCGGAATTGTGTTTTGACCACACTATATGTGGACTACACATCGTACTTAAAAGCGCCGCTTAAATTTCATTTTGCTCTCATTTTCAGCTGCGGTATGCAAGGCCACGCAAAGGGCGCTGCCTGTGTACGCGTTAGTTAGCATTGGTATAAGGTGTAGATGAGCACACACGTAGTATATCTTCGTAGGAGCTGTAGAAAATATTTGTAGGCTTTGATGACTTTTATTTCGGCCTCAATCGAAACTTTAGTACTTATTGAATATAGAATGATTTTTAGGCTTCGTAGTACTTTTTTAATAGTTAAACTAAGAAAAATGTTTTGCGTAGTACTATTCTAAAGACATTTCATATCATATTTTTGCTTGCAGATATTCGTAGAAGTAGTACATAAAACTATTATATCAGCGCTTGATAATAAATCAGAATTTTACTACTATTAATAATAATGTGAGAGCTTTAAAATATGACTTTTGTGACTGTGCCCCACACTGCCTCCAGGAAAAAGTATCATCTTCCTTTGTATTTGCGCGTGTAGTGTGCGACCTTAAGATATAGTGCGAGCTTTCCAACAATATATGTAGCGTACAAAAAAAATGGGAACAGTGTTTGTGATTAAGTTAGCGCGGAGGTACGTGACTAAGCAAGAGCACGAAACACGAAGTAACACCATGCCCCATTATGTACATGATAGGATAGAAGAGCAACACGAAGCACGGAAGGCAATGAACGATGATGGAAGACTTAGCCGATGCAAACCACGAAGTTTTATAAGTAGCTTGAAAGACGGAAGAGCACGCAGCCATGAAAAGGACAGAAGGACAAGAATATGACGAGAGCGTACGGGCCACGGAAGGGAGCTAAATATATTGACACCACAGCATGCTGAATAGGACAGCTACGGAAAAGCACGCACGTTCGAAGCCACGGTAGAGCACGTAGCGGAAAGAGTGCACTGACAGCAATTCTCCCATAACACCACGGTAGAGCACGGAGCACGGTCGACGAACCAGACACGATGCCGCGGGAGGCCATAAACGAGCAATCACCGAGCCATCGAGCACGATACCAGTGTAAAACCTGAGCTTACCGAGCTGCGGAAGAGAGTACGACATTAGAACACGATGGCACGGACGGTGGCCCAGCCACAAATTTCACGGGGGTGCTTGAGTGACCACGATTGCACACCACGGAGCACGAAGCCATTGTAGAGCACGATAATTTACGGAAAACGCAGATGCACTACGCGAGCACAATACCTTAGACAGCATTACCACACCGGAGTTGCACGATAACGTAATAACGTAGTCGAAGGAACCTCGCCAGGAGAGCACGATACACGGGCGGTGGAACAACACGACTGCGCGAAGGCACCAAACCACGTAATAGCACCCTTCGGCTAGAGTACCAGCGATGGGAGTCCAACGGCCACGAAAGACCATGTATTACGAAAACGGTGCAGCCCATGTAAACGGTGAATACCGGGAATAGGTAGAAACAGGCCGTACTGGAGAACATGAACCCAAAAGAGAGGGCGCAAAGGGACTAAGCAGCATGGACCACGGACGAGCAGGAAGCCACGAAGCCAGGAAGATCACGGAAGAGCGCCGACCACTGAAGAACATGACATCCAACCTGTAGTACGGGGAAACGGAAGGACAATATTAAACGGGTCCACATGAGATTACGGGAAGGTAAGTGGTTTAGTAAACGAAGCCACGACATACTGGGGTGAACGACGCTCCAAAACACGCGACACCAAGAAGCATTAAATTTGTGGCCACCTCATCTCCAACAAACCATGCCACTCCGCCGCGTAGCGGCGGCGAACGGCTAGTCTTACCCCCCTAGTGGAGTGTGTTGTCCGTCTGTAACGTCCGTAACGGGCTAGGGTTAATAATCCTCACGCTAAAACGCGCGTTCTACTGGCTGCCGAGCGCAGCGGAGGCGGCCTCGATTGGCTAAAATCGCAATATGTGGTGTACATATTATATGTGGTCTACACATCGTACTTATATGCACCGTTCAAATTTCATTTTGCTCTCATATTCAGCCGCGGAGCGCCTCTCGACGCAAAGGGCGCTGTTTGTGTGCGCGTTAGTTAGCATTGGTAGAAGGCGCCAATACGCACACACGTACTATATCGTCGTAGGAGCTGCTGAAAAAAAGTTTAGGCTTTGGTGACTTATATTTCGGCCTCAATCGAAACTTTAGTACTTATTGGATATATAATGATATTTTAGGCTTCGTAATACTTTTCAAATAATAAAACTTACAAAACAGTTTGCGTAGTACTATATAAAAGATTTATATATCATATTTTTGTTTGCAGTTATTGGTAGTAGTAGTAGTACACATAATTATTTTATCAGCGCTCGATAATAAATAGCAAATGTATTACTGCTAATAATAATGTGAAAACTTTAAAATATGACTATTGTGGCTTACACCCCTGCACCCCACACTGCCTCCAGGAAAAAAGTGCCATCTTCCTTTGTATTTGTGCACGTAGTGTGCGACCTTAACATATTGTGTGAACTTTCCAGCAATATATGCTATGTACATCAAACAAAATCGGACCAGCGTTTGTGATTCAGCTGGCGCGGAGGCACGTGACTCAGCAAGAACACGAAACACGAAAGAACACCGACCCACACTATGTAGACGATGGGATAGAAGAGCAACACGAAGCACGGAAGGTCATGGACGATGATAGAAGACTTAGCCGATGCAAACCACAAAGTTGTATGCGTAGCGCGAAAGACGATAGGGCACATATCCATGAAAAGGACAGAAGGACAAGAATATGACGGGAGCGTACGGGCACGGAAAGGAGCTTAAATACATAGACACCCCAGCATGCTGAAATGCACGGCTAAGGAAGAGCACGCTACTTCGAAGGCACTGTAGAGCACGTAACGGTAAGAGTGCATGGACAGTAATTCTCTCGTAGCACCACGGTAGAACACGGAGCACAGTCGACCGACCAAACATGAAGCCGCGGAAGACCAATAACGGGAGGTTGTCGAGTATTGAAACACGATACCAGGGTAGAACCGGAGCTCACTGGGGAGCGCGATACTACTGTAGATAACGAAAGCTTGGACGACAGACACACCGCGACACCAAGAGATAGCACGATAGCATGGACGATGGGACAGCCACCAATACATGGGAGAACAAGCAGCCACGGGAAATCACCGAGCCACTGAGCACGATAGCACTGTAGAACCTGAGATCGCCGGGCCACTGAGGACGATACTTCATTAAAACACGTTTACCCGAACGGCCGACCAGCCACAAAATCGCGGGGAAACGCTTCTGGAGACCAAGATTGTACACCTCGGAACACGGAACCATCGTAGAACGCGATAACATTGGCAAAACATATAGACTATGCAGCCACGATAGCATAGACAGCATAACCACATTGTGATTGCACGATAGCGCGATAACGCGGTAGATGGAGCCACCACAGGGGGGCGCGGCACACAGGTGACAGAAAAGCTCGGAAGATCACCCATTGGCGAGGGTTCCAGAAATGGAACGCTATCGACCATGAATGATTATGGACACAAAGCCTGTGGAATCCACGTAAACCCTTGAGAACACGGAATATCTAGCAGCCATGAAAGAGGGTCGTACTACGGGAGCGCTTGAGACCAAAGGAGCTAGCACACAACCACTAAGCACTGTGAGAGAATGAGTCCACAAATCCAGGACAATCACTAAGCAGAGTGGGCCACGGGTGAGCAGGGATCCACGAAGCCAGGAAGATCACGGAAGAGCGCCGGCCACTGTAGAACATGACATCCAATCTGTAGTACGGGGTAACGGAAGCGTACCAAACAACGATATTATACGGGTCCACATGAGACTACGGAATGGTAAGGGGTTAAGTACACGAAGCCACGGCGTACTGGGGTGAGCGACGCTTACAACGCACGCGACACCAAGAAGCACTTCCATTTGCGGCCACCTCATCTCCAACAAACCATGCCACTCCGCCGCGTAGCGGCGGCGAACGGCTAGTCTTAAACATCTACTGCAGCAACCTGTCTGTCCGTCACACTAAATTGTCGTGCCTGTCACGCTTTTCCGGACAAATCATTGGATCAAATAATTTAAATATTTCTACTGGCTGACGAGCGCAGCGAAGGTGGCTTCAATTGGTTAAAACTAGATTGTGTAGTTGACATCAATAAATGCATGTGTTTCCCAGTTTACATATGGGAATTTGCACAAGGCTATACATTATCCGAAGGCGGCATCGTTTAAATATTATATACTTTTTCATAATGCAAGTTGTTATTGTACTAAATACTCTGTACTCAGTAGGATCTGCGTGTTACACTGACTAAAATGATAATTTCAATTTTTTACTGTAAAAATATTAGCATTAATAAGTTATCTGAGTGGGTTTCTGGTATTGCTAAATCGTACATGCTACATGTACAGCAGTAGCCGGTCGTGTAGACTGGCCGTAAGAACAAAACTGTGCTTATAAACGTTGTCACTTGATCCACAAAAATAGATAGTGTTAGATTGACGTGTGAACAAAAAGAAGTTATATGTGCTGATGACAATTACTACTGTAAGCGAATTGAACTTGACCATTGTTTCCTAAGCGGTTTTTTAGACGAGAAAATTCTGATACTTCTTAATAGGTAGACGCGTTGCCGACAAGGGCGTAGAATAAGGTTTTATATGCAGGGGTAAGATAACAGCACAACATGAGAGGTGTCTATTATGGTTATTATAAGTAGGCCCGTAAAGAAACGTTAATTAACTTAGAGCCTAATCCATCCTGGAATCATCAATTAAGTATCAAATAAAAATACCGCCGTCAACAACAACAACAGCAAGGCGTCTTGCGACGCATCGTTATATCCAAAGGCTATAACCATAACAGGCACAGATTGGAGTGTCTAATGGCAAATTCTGAATCAGCACAAAATGAACACACTTCAAATCATAAAAAATGCTACAGCTCGAATATTTTTATTAAATATTCAAACTGTAACACTTTTAATTTTCTTTCAAAGTAGCGAGTTTGGTTTGCGAAGTGGTTAAAAGTCAGTTTATTACAAGCTTAACCAGGCAGTACAAGCGGGTATTTGATGCAAGCTGGACAGATATTCTTTGCATTGATGCAATCTAGGATTCAGAAACGGCCCGTGAAATCGAGCACGACGCTAAACTAAATATATTATTTAGCGGTTTTAGACTGAAGTGCAGGTGCATCTGGGTGGAAGACTAAGGTACAGTGATAGCCAACAACAATAAAGAGACTTTGCCAAGATCACTAGCGTAATCGTTTATGAGCATGGTAAGTATGATGCTAGGGGCTCAGTCTTTTGTACCGGTAGAAATATTTACACGGCTTACTGGGAACTCAGCATTTTGTAGCAAATGAAACGCAGATTTATGAAATTAAAGAAGTCGATTTAGGCACATTGGGACTCAGAGGAAGTGGACTAATTATCCGAAGCGAAGGCGGGAAGGCAAAAATCTGGAGTAAAACCGAAATTACCGCCGCGTAGCGGCGGCGCTCGGCTAGTCGTGTATCAGGTATACTAACATGTCTGCACTGTACGCGATAACGCTGATATCGTGTCCTGAGTGAACAAAGACAACACAACATTTGTACAAAAACACATCTAGCGGGGAGTGACGAATCATATTTTTGTCGATATTTAGAGAAGGATTCCACATGGCGATCTGCACAAAAAAACATATATTCAAATCAAGTTATTTTTGAAGCCGGAACATGTGCTCTGACGACGATCTCACTAGATGCCGTCATCGTTGGTGTGTGGCCGCCATCCCGAACGACCCTGAGAGGAAACACTTCCGATTTCAGCTCTAGACTGCGACTCCGAGTCGCTGGCATCAGAGCCACCGTCACTTGCAGCGCGTGCGGGCTTCCGGGCTCGAATTTTGCGCTTGCGTCCTGATTGAGGGATCATAGTCCCATTTTTCCAGTGTTTATGCCAGATATCCCAGCACGAAGTAGGTTCGCCTTTGCTGCAATGCTTCACCTGTTGCAGAGGAATACGCGTGCGGCTGACTCGTGTCTGATGTTGTTTTCAGCTTACATTCAGCACAGTAGAATGTCGTTTCCCCTCCTCGAGACGTGGCAGCGCCTTTTAGCACCGAACAAACCTTGCACGCACGCTGCCTACGCTTTCTCGTCTTATCGGAGTTTCCTTTGCGCCACTCGTCGGCCTGTACAGGCATGTGCGCCGCTCGAGCTTGTCGTGCCCGCGTTGGCGTCGCGTGATGCCCGCGGTGGCGAAGAAGCTGCACCCAATCTTCCGGTAGCAACTGACAGAGCTGTAGATGAAGCGTCTTCAGAAAAGTCACGTGGGAAACCCTTGGCTTCCCGGTTGCCGCGCGATGGTAATTGTGCACGATGAAAGCATTGATGATAGCCATGTCTATCAGTCCCAGAAAGAGAGATTTGTAGTACTTCTTGTAGCGCCGAGCCAATTGCAGTGAATACCTAATAATACGTACAATACATGTTAAAACGATGACTTCAACGTGTATATACAGGATATGAATACTTGCCGTTGTAGACGTAACTGGTCGTGAACGTCGACTCCGCCCATGAAAGTCTGATAGTCTTTAACGATCCGTGGACACATCAACTCTGTCTGATCTCCAGCTACTGGATTCCTACGCACGATACGGTCTGGTACTGCACTTCCTCCAGCAGCAAGCAGATACACCGCTTGATTATCCCACCAACGGACGGCCTTGATCGATGGCACCTTTTGGAGGGTGGCTACGTCATACGTTCCTTTGACGATCTGTGCTGGTCGCTTCTTTGATTCCTTCCTGCCGTTTTTAGTCTTCTTTGGTAGAATTGCTTTGCACAGCCCCTTTCTGTTCGTCATTTTTGTGCCCAAGCTGTAGAAGTTCATGGTCAGCAGCTGCATAGCCAGCACGACAGAGGTGTAAAACTTGTCGGTGACTATGAGACGTCGCTCAGTTGGTCCGTTGACGCCAAAGACTTGACGTAAGTTCCGTACGACTGCGGCAGGTCCCGATTTTTCATCACTGGGTGTGCTACTGTCTTGCATTTGTTGCTTTCCACAATAGACTTCAAACCTGTAATATACACAATAGTTCAAAAGATTTTAGCACGCCGAAGACACGATAAGGTAGCTTTGAAACCAAAAACAAAAAGAGCGTGCCCGAAGGCACGCTCTTTTCCTTACCTGATGCAGTATGCAGACTTGGAACAGCACAGCATAAAAAGCTTTGTGCCCCAGCGATGGGGGGTGTCCTTCATGAAGATTCTCATCTTGTTGAACGGAGACGTACACGGAAGCATCGCTTCGTCAAACGCCATTATTGGAGGTGGGATGAAACTTGCCTGAAATTTTTCTTGCAGCACGTCAATCACCGGGCGGAGTTTTCAAGCTCGATCGGTATGCGCTCTTGCGTCAGCATTGCTGCTAAAATGGAGATTCCGCGAGATATGATAGAAGCGATCTCTAGTCATAAATGCGTTAAAACAGCCACGAGGAATAGCACCTTCATCTGTAGTCTTCCCATGGTCATCAAACCTCTCTTTGTTGGGAGCTATCGTTCTTGCAATAAGTATTCCAAGAAAAATAGCAATTTCTCGTCCTGAAATGTCCTTCGTGTTCAGCAGCTTAGTCTTTATGATATCCGGAGGTGAGACATGGAAATCAAGCCTTTTCAGCTTCCTATCTAGCTGCTTGGCGTGTAGACTCTCCACTCGCGCGTCTAGGTTCTCCATAAAGTAGTCGTTACTAGCACCCGCAATTCTTTCTAGTAAGTACGGCGGGACGAACTGAAAAAATGCACCAATTGGGGTCTCGGCAGCGCTCAACGCTGCAGCAGTTGGTCCATGTTCACCGCGAAATAGATCCGGATATTCAATATTTGCCCAATCATCGCGACGCATGTCGTAGGGTTCATCCATGTATGGGTAAGGCGTCTGATTGTGTACTGGAGACCACCCGTTCTCCTTCATGTCGGCTAAAACATCAGCCTTGAGGTTGCCACGTGCAATCTCGTGAACACCACCTACTGCTTCAAGTAGAGACGCATCAAATGGAAGCTCAGGTGGGACGACATCTTCATCTTCAATGCTGGGATCAGGCTCAGCGAGCTCCAGCTCCTCATCATCGTCGTACACAGAGAATCCTCCCCCCTCCTCGTCCGAATCAAGACTTGCAAAGACATACTTGTCATCGCCGGGCGTTGCAATGTTAGGATCGTCTGTTAAAAATATACATGATAGTTGTTATTATCATGAATGTGTATCATGTATACATAGGAATTGTATATCGTGTACATACACGTTTGAACCTACCAGATAAAGACGAACAGAAAAACGCAGCGTTCGATGCCGCGTCCACGCGATCGCCGTCTGCGGACTGTTGCACATTTGTGGGGCTTTGCGGAGAGTCGTTAGAGTCATCTGACTCATCAGAAGACCCAAACAGTTCATACAGATTGCGCCTTGAAGTGGTTGGCACAGCTGGAAAAATACAACGTTGAAAAGAGTTAGCTACAACACCTTCGAATTGTATGGATGGCACAGTAAACGTACCGGGTGTGTCTGGACTTGACGAAAAAAAAGCATCGATATCGTCGTCAGCTTCGTGCGGCGAAGTAGTAATTAGAGGTGCACTGGAGTAAGATTGCATTGGAGAGCTGGGGTGCGTCTGTTGTCGTACTGGGGTGGTTGAGAGTGGCTTTTCACGCACTGTACTAACTGCATAATACACGATAGTGTTAGACAGGTACGGTGTAATGTACAGGCGTTGTAAAATATACCTGTTGGAGGTGTAGTAGCGTCATCAGGTGGAGTGGCTCCATCGTCTTGCCTCGAGAATGCGTGTGTGGCGTCGTCGGTCTGTCGTTCATCTTCCTTTTGCCTCGCAAGCTCATCTATACACGCGTCAACGGTTAGGCTCAGGTTTTCAATACATCATTAGAATAAACAACTTACCGAGGTCTAGTCGATCCAAATACGACATCAGCTCCTTCTCCCCTACAAAGAAGTCTATTCCGCGCACGTCTGTCTTGCTTTTACCGGGCTTCAGATAGGTGTGGTCATTTGAGAGGCCTGTAGGAGGCTTGGAAGACCAGCCTTCCTGCCGTAGTTCCTTCCACCGGGCCCGAAACCCCGACATCTGACTGGGAGCGGGAGTTTTCTGAAATGAGCGCCAAAATGAGTGGCGTTGAAAATCCCTGCAGTTTTTTATATTGATTTGGCGTGAACCACATATCGCTGAGTTGCCTCTAAACTTTTTTTTTATGAAAAATTGTGCAATGCACCGCCTGCGCACACCGCACCAGGAAGGATGGGGATCAGGCTTCACATACCTATCCCTCTTTGGCTTAGCGTGAAAAACAAGCAGATCATTCATGCACCATTTATCGTGTATTATACAGGATAAGCCCTCCCTACGAAACGTGTATAATACAGGCCGTCGCTTTGGGGGGGTTAATACATGTAACAGGAAAAGCTTCAAATTCTCTAAACGTTTACGTATTCGATCTGCGTTTTTCAGATTTTAGCTTAGAGAAAATCTACACATTCTGCTTTAGACTGCAGACATACTACAGTCGAACTACAGACTGTAGTACCGTATGCAGCACCAGCGGATTAGTGAAACCGAGGTTAACATCATTTTGTAATACATGTTTCTAGCTACCGAGGTAGTGAGGTCCCAGCAGAAAAAGTGATTAAACTATGCTCACAGCTCTTTTCGTTAGTTTTCTTAGTTTTGAGAATCAAACATGATTGGGGCCCAAATTACTCGAGATCGACGCCTTAAACAAAACCCAAACTCACAAACCAAAGCAAATAACAAAATGATGATCCAGTCAAGTACTTCGCTTGTTTCATCTCCGTATTTAGCCCACTCGTGTTGTCATTTCCTTCTCCAGCTCAGCCAACAAGGATGGATCTACTGACTACTCGACGCCGAGGAACTACCGAGGTGAGAGAGGCAATGGATAGACTCTGTCGCGTATTTGAGACGGCTGATTGTAACGCACTTGGAGCCAAAATTAACAGTGACGATGACACGGGGGGGGGCACCGCGGTTTTAGTGGAGGGGTGAATTCCTTTAAGAACATGAAACCGATTTACAAAGCTGGATAAATTGCCCGAAAGTGTTCGACTCCAATATTTGACGTGGGATAATGGGCGTCGAGTTTCCTACTTCAGTAATCTACGCAAGCACTGTTAGCTGCATCACACCCGCCTTTAATGGTGTGAGTGCATGCAGTGCTGGTTGTGCGGATCTGACGGGCCCCAGTACAAACGGTGAGCTCGTGACATATGCGCCAGATTACTCAAGCCGTGCCATTCACCAAATGGTATTGCTCTCGACGATTGGTGGACCGTGATCGTCGAAAGGCTGTACTGGCGACACTGAGAATCTATCGTGCAAAGCTGTACATGTATCGCCATCCAGTACATCTTTATTTTGAAGCTATCAAGGGGGCTCATCAGTTGGTCTTACGAATTCTACGACGTGAGAAGCAATCTCCCCATTTTCCCAACGTAGCCGTTCGCCATTATTTTGGCTTCAGAACTGTTCAGCAGCGCATGCCGTGCTGCTTAATTCCAGACATGTCTTCACGCTACTCGACAACGAGCCTTTGATCCAAGGTTGCGAAGATCAAGTCACGGTTGACGTCCTCGCGTTAGCGAATCTATTGCGTGAGCAGAAGTTTCTCCTTGTGACGCCTACTCGAGAAAAAAAATCAGCATCAGCTATTCAAAAACTAGACAAAGAAATACACAATTTCTTGCGAGCAAATATACTGCGGTGCACAGTGCTAACTGCGTCAGTAAAACTCTTAGAGCCCATAGGCTTTGTATTTTTGTATGAATGAATGTTAGCAAAGTAGCTGCACAGTGAAAATATCAAGCTCAGAAACACACAAGAAAAAAGCTGTTTTTCGCTTAAACGGTCTCATGACCATTACCTGAGCGCTGGAGGTCACTCAACAAGATAGTTATTCAAAGGAAGGCTGCTATTAATACTTGCCGCTAGAGCCTCTTGACAACATTGAGGTTCGCATATGCACCTATCACAGCGTGATTATTATAGAGCAAAAGACATACTCTCAGTACTTGAAGTTTTTGGTGTTCGCGTGATTCACGCCGTGAAGCTGTCGAGATACATGGAGTTTAACTACCGTGTACGTTGTACATTCTGCGAGCGCGTGAGTAAGAAGTAAAGAGGCGGCGGGGGTAACGAGAACGATACGATATCGTTTTCTCGGTAAATCTTACGGCTAAGGAATCGATTGACAGTATGGCGCGATGCAGCTCATTCAAGACCAAATACTGGGCTAAAGTGAACCCCACAAATACTACATGAGCGATTTGGTAACCGCTGTATTTGCTCAATGCGGTATACGTGCAATGCATGGACGAGCGTTGTTACACAAAATTAAGATCGATTTCTAGTCACTTCTTCAGCTGTGGTGACCTACCGCCAAACAAGAACGGAGAACCGCACTGCTAACAGTGTTGCTTTTGCTGTGATTTTGGTTGTGACGAAGGGTGGGTGTTGAAGGAAAGAACATTGAATTATATGTGATAACTAAATCATTGATCAGAACAATTGGCACGGCTCTTGAAATCGCAATGCAGTTAGCGAAAGGCTCCAATTGCAATTGTTCAATGCCCTCAAGTCCTTGTTTCAGCTTGTGCTATAACTTGTGGTACCACAACCGAAACCTACCGTACTCCCTCCAGGGAATAATAGGAGCATCCCTTAGTGCACCAGCGGCATGAACCCTTCTTGCACTAGCCTTTTCGACTGATTTACGCTTGACACGCAGACTCATTTCTCCCACGTACGGAATTTCTTCTGCTGTGAAGGTACTCGACCCTGTAGTCACCAGGATGTCGCCTCTGACAGAAAGTTGACCATTTCGCTGAAGCTCAATACAAGAACGTACATGGTAGGAGGGAGATCCTTCTTCTAGCGACCAGTTGAACATCTCGAGGAAAAGAATCAGTTGACCTGGTGCCTCGACGCGCATTTCACCAAAATAATCTCCGTGAGAACCCATTTCGGCACAGGTCGACATCCCATTCGGAAGCATCCGAAACACGCGTTCCTTGCCGTCTAGTACCAAGTGCATACAGTCAAGACAACCAGCCACACTTTGCGGTGTTCGTACTCGAAGAGACCTCCCTCAGACGTCAATCGCTACCTCAACTCGGACAATCTGCGTCATCATCTCGACCATCGAAAAGAGTGACACGTCGGGCACCCTGGGGTCAGCATCCATCTTGCGACCGAGAGAGGAGCTAGCTTCGTTGATATCCCACTGCACGTCATCCGTGTCCAAGAGCCATTCTCCATTCCAGTTGCGCTCGACAGGATTGTGAGAAGGGAACGCCATCTTGAAAGTGGCCTTTCGATCGAGAGACTGTGGTGAGCTTGTAGTATCAATGTAAATATCTCGCAGCTGAGCAACGAACATGTTCCACCCAGCGAAGCTTTGGCCGCTTAAGATCTGCCGCACTAGAGGCCGACGACTGTGGAAACATTCATGCGAATACACCGCTGCAATCACCTGCTCTGCCACGTTGGCCAAGCTGTGCAGGGTGAAGGCTGCAAACACCTCTGCGTTCAAATGGTCCTCTAGTTCAAGTAGAAACTGAATAAAACACGACCGGATCGCCTTCTTGTCCAATATCAGAGCGGCATTCAAGCGGAAAAACTCTCGAAACCAGCCAAGTGTTTCATGAGAGAGCAACCATAGCACCGTCTGGGAAGCTACTCGAAGGAGAGTCTCCAGCTCCAGTGGGAGAGGACCACTCCCAGCAGCTCTTACACTCTCCTCTACCTGGGCATGCTGGAATATTAGCCGTTAGAAGCAGTCCAGATTGTCTTTCTTTGGGGTCGTCTTGGATGTGTCAAGCAGTTTGAGCTTGATCGAGCTCACTACTTCGTCCACTTGCGACGCATAAAGTCTGACAGGTGTCCAGCGGACGAACGCGAGAAGCAGAGCCATATTCTTGGATACCGCTACGGCGGGTGCATTGACGTGCTCCCAGATTAATTTATCTTGCAGAGGGTGGATCATTCCCTGGTCGCTTGACCTTGTCGGAGGAATCCGACGTTGACGCTTGGCTTCATTTAGAGGATTCTCTTCAAGCAAACTACCTAGGCGAGAGGAAGACCTCCCACTCCCTTGTGAGACGTCACGTGCGTGAGCGATTGGCACGACGCTCGCGTTATGCGCCGGTGAGTAGACACTTTGAGGAAGCATCTGACGTGACACGCCCGTTGCACGTTGAGTGCTGGGAGACGCACCTCCAGTTTGAAGTCCTAGTGGTTCTCCCTTCACTTGTTGCAGACTCTGTTGTGTAGCCAACTGCGAAGCGGCATGTGCTTGTGCAGCTTGTAGTTGGTCCAGAGGAGCTCGTCGGTACGAGATGACTGTAAACTCAGGCGACGAGACCGCATGCAGCACGCGGTACAGCTGCGTGTAGGCCTCTCGACTTGAAATGGTCGTAAGATTGTCGTCCATGTCCACGGCGATGCACTCCATCACATACGTTTTCAGTGAATGCTTTATGAGCCTCTGTGCCTTGTTAGCACCACTCTTACAGTAGTAGTACCACCTCGGAAAAGCTTTACTGTTCAAGTGGAATACTACAGGTTTCTCCTCATCTAACGCAGTATCTGAGCCTCGGATCGTGACCACCAGTCCGGATGGCCGATCCAAGACCCCAGCGATCCACTGACCGTCCAGATTCGTCTCTGTCTGTACACCCTCTTGGAGTTAATCTACCTCGACGCACTCTCCAGGTCGGAGACTCACATCATTGACTACTTCGAAGCGGGCGAAGACTGCTAACAACTCACTAGGTGGAGGCTGAAATGGGGCACTTCCAACCGGACGTTCCGCTAGTCGAATCTTCACACTCAGTGAGGATCCGCAGTAGCTTCGGTCAATATGCTCCGGACAGCAGTGCGGAAAGCAGCGCAGGATCTTAAGGCCTCTGGTGCGGTTGCTCCTAGTTAAAGTAAAACAAAATGGTCAGTCGCTACGAGTATCACCTCATGCGAGTCATTCTCTCATGCGTATGCAGAAAGTGAAAATGGACAGCGCAACGCGATTACGATGCCGTACCGCTTGTACTCGGAATGAAACAGTTGTTCGTGACCGCACTCGAGGCGGAAGTAGCTGCAGGTGGATACGCGTAGCGGCAGCGATGGCGCTGACATGTCAGTAAGGTGTTTGGCTGATGGTCTCTCGGTGTCTTTCTGGAAAGTGGAGAAGGTCGACGAAGGGTCCCTTGAGGTTGCAGGATTGGAGCTCGTTGCTCAAACGGGGGAGGTGGACGCAGAAACACGAACATAGACTGTACGCGTATTTATCACTGCTTAGGAATAAAACTATTTTTAAGACTCTCTATGCCGCCGACTAGCAAGATTGGGACTAGCGCAGGCATAATTGGCTACGCGATAATTCGTTGTATATTTAAGAATCTACAGTGACATCCAGCTATATACTGCCCTCAAAATTGTGAGCAGTATGAATGTCATTTCTTCACATTTTATGTGAAATGCCTCGGAAGCAAAGCTCACTTACCCGCTGCATTTTATACAGCTACGACACGGCAATACTTCAGTTGTTTGGAAGCAAGCAATCCATCCTATACGATTGAAGTGTTCGGGGCTGTAATGGAATGAATGTATCTGGTGGCACGACAGACACGCAATAAAACACCGAATGATGTTACGAGATGACGGCGTGGCTGATGAAAAGATATGCAATTGATTGTCAAGCTTTCGAGAACCCGAGTACGACGATGCAAGACTCATTTCAACAAGATTAATTTTGCTGGAACTAACCGAAGGCGAAATTTCTTCGCACTTTGCTGGCGAGGCGCAGTGGCTTTAACAATAATGCGTCGGCCGTTAATATCCGTTAATATCATCTCTCGTTAAAAAACGAGCATCGCTGATTTAAAAGAGTTTGGCGGTGTAAGCGAGTCGCATGACGAATGCTAAGATTTTATTAATTTTTATTTAGCAAAAGTGTCGACATGGACACTGTCACTTTACACATGGGCTTGACAACTATATGCGAAGCTGACGATTTCGGCAAAACCATTTCAGCCGGAGCTACTACATTTTACTCAGCGTCATTGTCTAATTTTATGCAAAGAAGCAAATGGTCGATACAGCTACCGCATATTACAACGAACATGTAACTTCGTAAGGGACGGTTAATTTGGTAATGCTATTTTGCAGACATATTCGATATAACAGTAAGCTATCCATGAATCTTAAATCTATTCACGGTTTTTTTTAGAAAAGTACAGGCCCGCCATGGATTACAGCACTATTAGCTACAGCCTTTACCATGCGCTCCAACACTGGTCTAAGCTTACCGCTGTAGTACAAGGAGTCTAAATTATAGAAATCCTTTCTGAACCCTCTCACGAGTATCCCATGACCTACACTGTGCCATTTCTGGTCAATGTGTCTTAAAAGCGCTACATCCTCTTATTTTAGTTTCTTTCTTATCAAGATTTAGCTCCGCCGCCATCTAGGAAACCAATGACGATATCGAGCGATTCGGAAGGAAAGGCTAGGGTATAAAATGTCATTTCATGTACACGCTTCCGGTAAGTCCTGCACGATATGAACTGTGTTGCTGTCTATCTATATAAACCGCTTTTGAACTAGATGTATGATACAATGAAGTTTCCTGAGCCCAGCAGATCTCGTTAATATATGCAGGTCGTGGCATCATTACATTTTTCTTCGAACTTGCAGTTGAAAAACACAAAAATACACAAGCTGATAATATGTACCTTCACCCTAAACAGACTCAGAAATAACTCATGTAGTTGACAGCAAGACTATTTGTAAACCACAGTACATTGTTCAAAATTTACCAGACCGTCAGAATTACGCAAGTATAAAACACGTCGATTACACGATTAGCTTACGAATTACGCAGAAAACAATCGATATTTAATGGTGAAAGCGTAGTCCAAAAGTAGCACAGCAAAAGTGATTGGGGAATAATGGGTATAGACCGATTTTTCCATACGGGTCTCCCTTGTGCGCACGTGGTACAACCACCATACTTGGTCTCCTAAGGCACTTCCCATCACGGTTTAACGCCAAATTATATTTATGTAGCCTTAGCACACATACATTATATCACCCCATGTGAACACATTGACCCTTTTACAGAATGTACCAGGGATGTCATTATACTAGAAAATGACATTCAGCGGCAGACACGTTCATTGCTGCCTTTAAGAAACCAGCGTACATTGAGCCAACTTTTCTGCATACAGGGCAGATACCACCCCGGTTCTCGGGCTTCTTACGACAAGTCGTGAGTCTTGCAGATGGATCTGGTGCTGCGGAAGAAGCACGCACCGGCCGCCGTACCGTCGGGACAGCAGAGTTATGAAATTACACGTGTAACTGTATTATTTATGCACCTGACAGCCTTTCACTTTGTCCTATCATTGATAGGCTATCACGCACTACCGTTGGAGATGCTCTAACGTATTGCAATAGTCTCGTATCTCATTCCGATACTTAAGCGGAAGATGTCAGCTGGTTACATTTTATATTACAGAGTTTTACGGCTGAGGCATAGCCATGAACCCTGGCTATTTTTGATAATTAGGCGTTCAGTACGATTAATTTGTGGTCAACGTCTTTCAACCGTGGGATCGTATTCTTTCGTAATTTGTTTAAGCTGTAGATCGTAGCCAAATGTCACACATTACAATGCTTAAGCCTCTATTTGTTGAATAGGCGTCAGTTTTTTTCAGAGTGAAGGAAACGGTCAGTTGGTTCGGTGATAAGACACATCAACGGGCAAGTCTTTGGTCATACTTGCATATTTTGCAGTATCGTTGAGAATGGTCTTAGGCGCTCCTAACGACGCTATCACACAATAAAGGTGATCATTTTTGCTTAGCTTTTGCCGGCGTTATATATTATAGGAAATGAGATAGCAGGAAGCGCCATGGATGGCGTTTGCAAGTGCCTCAGAAAGTGTTATTGTCATCGTGATTCGTAGCAGCATGCTTCGTTTTATCTTTAATCTTGTAAGTAGAAAACCGTTTTTTGGGATCACACGCTCATGGTGCGGTTGTAGGCAAAAATCAATTTTAACCGCGACATGCCGTGCCACGACTTTGATGACATGACATGCGAGGACATGAGTGACAGTCGTTAAAAGCACTACAGTTACTAAAACGCAATTTTATACCTCTTCTATAAAGAGACTCAGGAAGTCGCTGCAATTACTAAAACATAGTATTATGCCTTGTATAAAGTGAGATGCTGAAAACTGCTACAATTGGTTGTATACCTTTTTTTCTTAATGAGACACTAATAGATGGAAGCTGAATCGGCGAGATTTCAGACGTATGTGCTGAGAAAAGTCAATGTCGATGTCAAATAGCTCACTACAGGATTATCTTTGCTGCATGCCATCATCTCTTTGTGCCACTGCGCCCCGTGGAGTCTTCATGGACATCATGATGCCACCGCATACTCACGCTTAGGGTAAGTTATAGCTCCTAGGGAAACAGACAGTCAGTACGACCAGCCCCAATTAAGCGCAAGCGTTTTCGCTTCCGAACGGATCTCCACGGCGGACATAATCAAGAGATCGATTTGGTCTTGTGTTTTCAGCTGACGTAGTATGGGGATGCGTCATGCCTGACGAAGCTCTACTGTTAGTTTCAGAAACTCAAAGCGTAAATTGTTTGCCGCCGTACCTGTTGCATTTTCGTTGGTATTTATTCTCCTATTGTGCAGCTGCAGAATCTATATATTATCGTCGTTAAGTGGTCTCAATAGAAAGTTGTGGGAAGGGTCTCCAGCATAGATATGATAGATGGCACATCGAGGGGTTAGCACGTCTTTTAGCAGGCAATACAGGTAAGAAGGGCGCAAAAAAGTCCCAAAGGAAAAAAAACTGGACAGGCAAGTATCTGCGGAAACGGTACTTGCGTTCGATAAGAAGTTACATGAGCTAAATTCCTACCTTAAACTTGATTATATGGCGCTTCCAAGACGGTGGTGACATTCATCTACTCGATACGAGCATCGCAACAGGACGCATGCTGTGTGAACACGGTTCCTGTATTTTGACAAATATATACGTAGGTAGCCCATCACCCTGCCACTTCTGCGAAAGATGATGCTTAACGCTCATTCTCTTGATAAATTTGATGTCTGGCATGTGCCCACACGACATCTTGGTTTTTCTCGTACCTAAATACCGAATACAGTACTGCACCCCGTTTTCGAGCCCTTGGACCTTTAATAAACTTCCGGATGCGAAGATCCTGAATATAAATGAACTATAGTTTGAAAGCTAAAATCGATTTAATTCCAATTCCTTCATGGTTCCACCCCCGCGAAAACGGGGTGCAGTACTGTACACGCATTTTTTGTATTTCCAACGATTGCACGCCCTGCTTACCCCTG
>NW_003303580.1:99061-107443 GCF_000142945.1 Phytophthora infestans T30-4 | reverse complement strand
AAAGAAAGGACACGCGGCACTAAAGCGAGCTGTAAGGCCAACGGTATCGTGCTGATTAAGCCGCTGAAATCCAGTTTTTACGGCGTTGATAATATGCTAAGCTCAAGAGGGGTGGATGGCTTCCCCTTATGCTGTTTTTAACCTCTCCGAGAAGGTCTACGAGCGCGAAAACCTTTCAGCCCATGATATCAAATGTTGCTCAGATTGACCGGGTTTTAGACCTTTAAAATCTCTTTACTTTTTTCGTTTAATTCGCGAAAATTCCCAGGCGACCAATTATTACGTCACACCATGAACAAGGATTCGAAAGCGGTCAAGAGTACGCGTCTCGCCCTTACAGCTTCACAGTAGAGCGTTGGCTTTGCAAACGACACGTCGGTGGCTCAATCCCACTCGAGCCCACGAATAACGAGCAGTATTGCATATGCAATAAAGCTTACAGGCATCGCCCTCATTGCTCAATGGTAGTGCATTGGCTTTAAAAGCCAAAGGTCTATGGTTCGATCCCGTTCGGGACACACCACCTTCGCTGCTACAGCTGCCCTCCATGTTTAAACTCTCATTCTGAACAAGGTTCTGCGAAACACATGCGCATCTATCGCGTCGCTTGGACCTTGTAACAAGCACAAAGTGGCAGAATCCAGCAGGACCACGTCCCAACACCCCCCTGCCTTCTGCCTCCTGCTCACACGGTAAGCACCGCTGCTCCGGTCCTCTGGTCCGAGCCTGAGCTCAGCTACTGACCTGTAGCCACCGCCACTAGTGGTGGGAGGCGCTCGGCGCCTGGCGACGTTGTATCGATCCCTGCTGGCACCCTGCAGCGGATGGGTCAGGTCATACGCGTCAACTACATCAGAGAAATCCTCATGGAGAGGTACTTCGAGCTCCCATGAGTTCTAGGAATGATGCAAATTTCTTCTGCAGACGGTACTGAGTACGACCCTGGTGACGAAGTGCCACAAGACGTTCCACGTAATAGTGAAGATCAACATGATCATTGGGCAGAGCTGAGGAGGGGGGGTTATCCCAAGCAGGATACTTGCGCTGCGGGTCGCCATGCTCTGGGATAGCGTCTCGACGTGTGCATCCACGACGCAAACGCTCCCGCTCACCACCGAGCAGCTGATCTCGACGAGATACTGCAGAGGGCAGACGCATTCGAGCACCCACACACGGTTAACAACCGGATTGCTGACTTGGAGCGGATCGTCGCCAGCTTCATCAAGCAATCCATGAGCAGGTCTCAGACCTGGAGCGTCATACCGCTCAGCTCCACGCTCCTCTTCGCTTGCTCCTTCATCACGAGGACTTTGGTCCGCGGCACGTGGCTCCGCCATGTTCGGTCCTACCGCCAACGCCTCCACCCTCACCCTGGTAGGGTCATGGTACGGCTTGAGCAAGCTCACATAGAATGCCGGATGCGTCCGCATCATCTTCGGAAGATTGAGCGTGTATGACCCTTCTTGTCCACAACCGTGTAAGGTCCGATGAACCTAGGTCTGAGTTTGGTCTTAAAGACCGCAGACACTGCATGCGAAGGTTTTTTTTTGCGATAAATAAAACGAGGCCTCCAACCTTAGACTCTGTGAGACTACCTCTGATTCTCACATCAGCATGTTCTTGTTTGCAGGTCTTGGCTCTCGGCCAAAGCGTCGCGTACCTGACGCATAATGCTAAGTCTCAGCAACACAAATTCATCGACTTGCTTGCGAACCGCAACAGGGCTGAGATCAGCAAGCCGATCGGCTATCCCCCCCACACACTAAGCCCTGAGCCACTGTGCCGTGGCGGGCCGCGGGAATATGTCAAGCCGTTCACATTGAACGAAGTGAAGCCTGTCGAGGCATGCACCGCATTGTTCAATGTGAGCTCGGCGATTGGGAGCATCGTGCTTCAGCGTTTAGTCGCCTTAGCGCATACGCTTCGGAGGGTGTCCTTTACATAGCAGTTCACGCGTTCAGTCTGACCATCGGTCTGTGGATGGTCTGCTTTGGTCATTTCCAAACGGGTGCCAAGCACCTTGAACAAGGACGCTTAGAAATTTGCAGTGAAGCACGGGTCTCGATCCTAGACAGGAGCCTCTGGCAAACCATGTCGACGAAAGACATGGCCACGCTGTACTCTCACCATCAATAGTGTCCAGCACCATTGCTAAGTGCGCCATCTTGCTCAATCGGTCTACAAAGCCCACGATGCCTGTGTTGCCCGCCTTATCCTTCGTAAGGCCAAACACAAAGTTTATACTGATGGGCTGGCAGCATCCTGTGAGGGCAGGCAAGCTCGCCAACGGCGCTACCGCATTCGGTGTGGACTTCGTCCGCTGACGCGTCTCACACGTGTGTACGTCGGCGCTCACTTATTTGTACAGCTTAAAGGGCCACCAGTACATCAAACTCACCGAGACATAGGTCTTCTCACGACCCAAGTGTCCACCGACGGGTGTATCATGAACCTCGTAAAGGATTCGATACTTGCGGTCCTCGTCGTGACGGACGACGACACCAGGAGTGTCCTCAGGGCTAAGTATGTAGTACAGCAGGCCATCATTGAGAGTGTATCGATGCTGCCTCGCGCGTAGTCGCTCAGACAATTCCTTGTCTTAGTCTTTTAACTTCTTGCTCCCAAGAGCTCGTGGCAGGACTACGCACATGTCATCCTGTGCATACGCTGCGCGTATCATTTCAGGTATGGACGACGTCACTATGGTAACGTGGGCTAGCTCGTAGCCCGGCCTGCGCTAGAGCGTTTCGGTCACTACATTAAGCCGCCCCGGCTTGTAATTCACATCGAAATTATATTGGGCAAAAAAATGAGAGCCATCTCGTCATTCTCTGAAAGCGGTGTGGCGCGTCGCAGTGCGTTGCGCCGCATGATCCGTAAAGATCCCAAAAGGCTTAAATCCCAGTAGGTGTACCCTGAATTTGACTAGGCCATACTTCATGGTAAGTAGCTCTTTGTCGTGAGCTGGGTATTTCTTCTCTGCAGCTTGCAGCTTTGCGCTGGCCAGACTCAAACGCGATCACACGCTCGCGTCCTTCGGCGTCTGCTTGTAGTAAAGCACTCCCGGTTGCAAAATTGGAGGCGTCGCAGACGACGCTAGCCGGACGTTCCGGGTCCGCTGGGGCAAGTACTGGCGCCCGAAGAAGACTCTCCTTCCCAGCCTGGGAGGCGACATTCCAGCACCACGGTGCATACTTCTTAAAGAGATTTCTACGGTGGCCAAACCATCTCCGCGTAATTTGCGCTGTACTTATGCAAGTGAAAGGATAAACCAAGCCACTTATGTAAGTCCTTCTGGCGCTTGGGGAGTGGCCAGCTCACGATTACCTTGACTTCGGCAGGATCTGCCCGTAAGCCACGCTTCCCAATGAAGCAACCGAGGAAAAGTATCTCCTACGCGCCGAATACGCACTTTTTCGCATATTACTGACTAGTGTGCATGCACTCGAGCATCGCTTGCAAATGTTCAATGCGGACCTCTCGCTTGGTAGGCGGGTCGCTAAAGCCTACACTCACCCTAGGCATAAGTCCGGACCTGAGAGCTCCACGTCAAGCCCGGCGAGTAGCCAGGAGCACCCGAGAGCGACAGAGAGTACGGGTAAGCGTACCAGGGTCCAGCCATACCGTTTGATTCTCCGATTGTGACTTCACCGTAAGACGTTTAAGTCGTCTGTACGCGCCGCAGAGGAGCAAACGTATTCGTAAGTGCGGTTTGGTACGGCGTGGGAAGGGTCACCTGGCCTGCCCACGTAGGTAAGGTCGGTTGCGATCCCAGGGCTATATCAGCACATGCACAATATTGGGGGGGCTGCCAGAATCTTTCGCCGCTCGTAGCTTGCGCTAGCCTTGTCGTCTGAGTTCCAGCAATACCACCAGATACCGCACCTTCTGCAGCCACACCCACTGAATTTCAACTGGGTACCGTACCACCAGCAGTCCCAAATTACAAGGAAGTCACAAGAGTCTACGTACCCTTTCCAAACAAGCCTCTCCCTCTCCCTCCCCAGGAACAACCAAGTGAGCCGCGCCCATCTGCCAAAAAACGGGAGTGCTCTAAGTCCGTAAGGGTCGATGCTTACCGTTGAGAATGAGCTGGCTGATACCACTGCAAATTGTTGCTTCAAATTCTGCACGTTCTTGTCTTAAATTATGGGCCCTGCCAACGAACTTCCTCACAGGCTCTCCAAACCTCCCCAACGTGATATTGTCTTCGACGGGATTGGTTCGCAAAGCGGGGTACTCCGAAGCTAAGGTGATCACCAGCTTGCAGACCGAGAAAAAGCTCCATCAGACGCATCTTCATCATTCCTAAGAACTCGAGCTGACGAAGTCATCAGTCCTCCACTCGCACTGTCGACCATCTCGCTGACTGCGTCGTCGAATGCTGCGTCTTGGTCTCTCTCTTCACCACAATTCTTCCCGTCCATCCTAAGCTCTTGGATAGGGTTCAGTCTTCTCTCTCATCACGCGTTCGTACGCGATAACCACTTTGAACTCGTCGTAAGTCGACGTTCCGAACTCTTGTGTAGAGACGCTCCGATTTCAGTCAGTTCGCAGCGGTCTTTACGCACCGATTCGGTTCTTACTGAGCTTCACTCACGTTCAAAGCGATCCTCTCGCAGTTGCGACTTCTTAGCTGATCTAGTTCTCAGCTAGCAAAGCGTTCTCGTCCCAAAACGAGAAAGAAGACCTCTCCGTAAGAATCACCTGGGGCCAGCTCGTAACATAACGGGTCTACACTTACGTTTTGAAGCAGCTATCATGCCAACGATAACCACAATTGATACGCCTCGGCGCCAATCAAGTCGATATCTAGCGATCAAAATACCCTGCTTCTCTACCAAATGTTGCGCGCCTCCCTCGCTGACAGGGTCGGGTACTCCGTGGTTGTTGTACGCGAGTACGGACTCGAGCGGGGTAGCGAGGCCAGAAGTCAAGAAATCAAGTCGAAGAAAGGTTGTTTTTTGTTGTTAATTGACGTTATAAATTACGCGACTTGGACTAAAGAACGAAGCCGCCGGGGGCTCCACTGATTCACTTGCAGTAATGACACCTCGCCGTCTTCATACACCAGGTACGCTAGGAGAGTGTCCTTCCTCCTCTTCGTGGTACTCCAGCATCTTGCTCAGCATCAGTATTCCGTCATGCCACTCGCTCTAGCTTCGGCTCGCCTCGCATTATGCAGCACTTGGATCGCCAAGATCGCGTGAAATTTCTGGTTCTCACGTGCCGGTCTGGGTTTCAAACAGCTGATGCGAGAGATTGTAGCTCCTCTCCACGATGACTGCTCAGGCCATGTGGCCCACGTTGAAAGTATCCATCATGCTACCAGCTAACACAGTGAGTTCTGTTGACGAAAAATCATTAGATAAGAGCACAATGAGATACCCTACATAAACTCTCCTATTATCTTTGGCAAGGACAGTGTTATCTTGCAAATAAGTCTCATTAATGGTATTTCCGTTTTTAGAAGTGTGCACCGCTTCATAAATATTCAAATTTTAATATTGACCGGAAAAATGCACTCATAGTTAGTTTCGCTCTTGCTGTTTGTACGTTCATATTTGGGCCTGGTCGCGCGTCGAGGTCAGGGATAGGGCAAATCACCTCCGTCTTCTTTTTTATCTGACTCTCTATCGAGTAAAAGGGAAAATCGTTTTAGAACACTTTAGAATACTCACATGCCCTTTTAACCGCTCGATTGACCAATCAGCTCGTTGCGAGGAGGTCTGGACTGATCCATGAGATTGTTTAAACAATTACTCACTGAGCCAAAATATCTGTTTTTAAAATAATGAAGTTAACTTTTAGTGCTTTGCAGCGATTTCGGGGGGTTATAAGTAGCACCGATGGAGTCACAACTGGGTCACGACCTTGTGACCTGGTATCTCAAGCTACTAGACATTTTTCGCGGGACACCTTTATATATACAGACGCAAATTATATTGGCCGCTATGAAGATGTAATGGGCCCCTCCATTACACAAGTAGGTAGATTTCTCTACATAAGTAGGTGCATTGGTATACGACTAGCGTGTGCCGAAATGCTGTCATGCCATTGGCTGATATATGGGGAGACAGACCCATTATTAGCCAACTGGACGGCTGGGGCCTTCGTCGTTAAATAAGGTCATAGTTGATTTTTCATTAAACCCAAGACTCCGTCGTCCTATTGTGAGCTTCCTCAACACCGTAGTGTAAGCAAGTAATGGAGTAAATACCTGGCCCGTTACACCTGGTTGCACTTTGTAGTCCTTCCAATGACCAAGTTCTACATGAACCAAGACCTCGACCACGCTGCTTTTCCCCATTTCACTCGGATCGAGTGGATATCTCAGGACCGCCTCGTGATGGTGTCCGGGGAATCCGTCGTCACGGCGCTGCTCTGCTCAGCGCCGCCCGACGAGCAGCGCGTTGCGGCACAAGAATTTACGGGACGCGAGCTTGCCGATGCGAGTCGGCGAGTGTCAACTCCCTCGCGTATCTACACGAATGACGTCGTAAAGCTAAAGACGTCCACCTTCTCCGGTGCCGGAGAAGACCGACTTCCGCTGAATCGCTGGTTTCGAGAGATTGACATCGCCATCGCCTCGAGGTTGATTGAGGCGCCTTCCGCGAAGGCCAACTTCCTCCTCACGAGGATGTCTGGGAAAGCCAAGGAATGGGCCCCTGGCAAGTTGGTCATCGACCCCAACGTCTTCCCCACTCTGGATACCCTCCAGAGTGACCTCGGCTCGCGTTCGAGCCACCGCAAGATGAATCCCGAATTCGGTCAGACTTTTTCGCCCTTCGGCAAAGCGCGATAACGATGCGCGACTATGTCCAGAAGACACGACACCTCGTGTCGCGTATCGTGTCCAAGCCCATCGATATGGCCTCCCAGATTCATGTATTCGTGTTCGGTATGCGCGAGGGCATGACGCGCTACTGCCTTACAAGATCGGACCCCTCTACACTCGAAGAGGCATTTTCCCTTACACTACGCGAGGACTACGTGATTGCGGCGTCATACGCTCACGCGCTGCCCGCTTCAGCTCGGGAATCTGCGGTCGAGCCCATGGACATCGACGCAATCGATGCGACGAGCAATCGTCAGCACCATGTAGCGCGTCGGATCGGTCGTTCTCTCACCTGCTTCCGTTGCCGGAGAGTCGGTCATCGCGCGGTGAAGTACCGCGCGCCAACTCCAGCGCTGTTGCATGTAGATGCCGAGCCCGTGAGCTCTGATTAGCCAAAAAACGGTCAGGGTCAATAGGTGCGGGGCGCCCTACTGGCTGGAATGGAGGTCCGCGTCCCCCGATGGCAACCTATTTTTTTAGCCCTCCTGCGCTACATGCACACTTTTGTGCTACCACCACGCCGAGCGCTTCAAGATTGATCATTGTGAGTCTTCATGTCGCCGGCGCCCGGCGACTACTGTGAGCGCTCCTTGATTCAGGAGCGACCAACAACTTTTTCCGCGCGTCGTGCTTGTCGGTCCTCCCACCGGACATCACTGTCGGCAAAGGTAGAGTGGGGGATGCTGTCAAGTTGGAGGATGGGAGCTCACGCCGCGTTGCGCGGCGAGAGACTGCACTTCCGTACACGCTCGACGGTTTCCGAAGCAACAACGACTTCCTCGTCATTGAAATGAATTACGCGTTTGACTGCATCCTGGGTATGCCGTGGTTGACGCGCTATCAACCAGAGATTGACTGGTTGACCCGGTTGGGCAAGCGTCACGGTGATTATAACGTGAGCGAGGTGCTCACGCACCTCCTGATCGCCCAGAAGGATTGGCCTCACGTCACCGTCGTGGCCTGGTCATTCATGACGCACGCTGTGCACAGAGTGAGCGATGGCCCTCTCAGCACGGCTTGCGCAGTGCTGTTAGCGGACGAATCCTCGAGGCGACGTGGAGGTGAAGACCAGCTGACAGTGGCTCCCGCCGATGTACGAGATGGCGGCCGAGCAGGGGCTCCCGCCAATAGAGCCGGTGATCGAGCAGCTGGCGCTCCCGCTGAACACTACAGCGGTCGAACTGGGGCTCCCGCTAGAGAGGGGGGGAACTCGTCCAGCGAGAGCGACTTATCATCCTCGAGTGCGAGGCGGCGAAAAAGGAAGTCGAAGCGGCGTCGGGCTGGAATACTCGCCGAGAGCCCGTACCAAGTGACAGCTCAATCGATGGAGTTCGGTCTTGCGTGCTTGAGGTGTGTGGAGACGGGTACCTCCGGGTCGCCAACGAGCGGCTCGAGCTTGCAAACCCCCCTTTGAGAGGCGGGGCGATCACTCGGCTTTTCAGGTCTCCTCTTGGACGAACGTCATTGCGGGATTTTGAGGACGTAGGTATTCTAATCAGGCCCTGCCGCAACACTCCGACCCCCGAATCGAGCGTTGCTTCCGA